>NC_041226.1:78784022-78836419 GCF_002837175.3 Physeter macrocephalus
GGGATAGAAGGGGGGGGGGGGGGGGGGGCATTTGGGATACAGGGGCAGTGTGAACTGGGTCCAGGACTGTGGTGATGATGACGGTGAAGATGATGATGTTGATGATGATGATGATGGTGGTGGTGGTGATGATGATGATGATGGTGATGAAGATGGTGGTGGTGGTGATGATGATGATGGTGGTGGTGGTGATGATGATGAAGGTGATGAAGATGGTGGTGGTGATGAAGGTGATGAAGATGATGGTGGTGGTGATTATGATGATGATGGTGGTGGTGATGATGATGAAGGTGATGAAGATGGTGGTGGTGATGAAGGTGATGAAGATGATGGTGGTGGTGATGAAGATGATGGTGGTGGTGATTATGATGATGATGGTGGTGGTGATGATGATGAAGGTGATGAAGATGGTGGTGGTGATGAAGGTGATGAAGATGGTGGTGGTGGTGATGAAGGTGATGAAGATGGTCGTGATGATGAAGGTAATGATGATGATGGTGGTGATGGTGATGAAGAAGGTGATGGTGGTGGTGGTGGTGATGGTGATGTTGATGATGATGATGACGAAGGTGATGATGATGATGAAGGTGATGATGAAGGTGATGAAGATGGTGGTGGTGATGAAGGTGATGATGATGATGGTGGTGGTGATGAAGGTGATGAAGATGATGGTGGTGGTGATGAAGGTGATGAAGATGGTGGTGATGATGAAGGTAATGATGATGATGGTGGTGGTGGTGATGGTGATGAAGAAGGTGATGGTGGTGGTGGTGGTGATGATGATGATGAGTAACATTAAGGTGCTGATTTGGGGACACTTAGAACTTAGATTTGAATTTTGTCTTTGACACTAACTGATATATGAAACCTGGGGCATGAACGCTTCATTTCCTCATTTATAAAATGAGGATAATAATAATAAAGCCTAAGACATAGACTTATTGTGATGGTTGAATAAAATTCTGTATATATTACACTGTGCCTGGAATGCACTCAGTAAACGTTAGCTACTGTCATTTTTATTCTTTTTTTATTAGATGGATTATTTGATAGGGAGTGAACACTTATGGTAGCAAACTAGTTGGAAAACTTTATGATACGTTTTACCCAAGAATAGCTTGTGTATGGTCATGAAACAAAATGTAATTCAGATTCGTTGGTGGGGTTCTGCTGTTACCACACCCTGCCTGCTAGGGGGTTGGCAAAACTCCTGACAAAATCTGAGAGTTTTCCTTTCATATCGTTTCCTTGCAACTTTTTCTCAGCCTCATTTGTAGGTAACACCAGAATATGTCACAACAAACTATGTCAAATTGAGACTCTCCTTACACCGGGACTGACATATCAATTTGGAATAGCCGTCTCTCCTTGTGCGGTTGATCAAAGTTCATTTAAGCCATTTCCTATTGTATTTGTGTGGTTCTTATCCTTGGAAATTTTCTCTTTGGGAACGATTATCTTTTTTTTTACTGACTGGCAAAAGATCTGCCTAAATGAAGGCCATGAACCATTTGTCCAAAATGTTGTAAATATTTACCCTGTCTGTGTTTGTCTTTTCGTGTCGCTCCCGCTCTTGGGTTTTGTTCATTTAAACTTTTGTATTTCATTTTTACAAAGTCAGACCCGTGACCATTCCTTCTGTAGTTTCTTCCACTGATTCACGCTTAGAAAAACGTCCCTCCAAGGTTAGTTATATTTCTACCTGTATTTTAGTTTAGATCTTCATATTTTTCTTTTTGATATTTGACTCTTTAATCCATCTGGATGGGGTTTTTTTGTAGTTTCTTTGAGGTAAGAATCTAAATTTTGTCTGTTTATTTGTTGCTTTGTTGTGTTTTACAAATATTAGCTGATGTCCTACCATTATCTATTAAATGAAAATGACATTTTCCACTTGATTTGAACATGCTTACTTTATCACATAATAAATGTTTTATCTAAGGGCAGTTGTCCCTGAAAATACCCTCTTAAATGACTGTCAACATCTACAGATGAGGTGGGAAAAGTCGAGAACTTACGTGACTCGAGAAGAGAAAGAGGCAGCCATGCCTCAGCAAATCTCTCGTGAGCAAGCCGTCCCTTTCCCAGGGTTGTTTCCCCTCCCTGGCTGCATGAGGCCCCTTTGCTAATAGGTACTGGGCTCAGGAACCTTTTTGCTGGCTGGTCGGCATTTCCTGAGTAAACACTGCACTCACTAAACAAGTTACTGCATATTGAAGTGTTTAGCAGATGCAAAATCCGAGCCAGAGGGAGCTCACTGAGCTCAGAGGGTCCAGCCTCTAGACACATTGTTTCTCAAGGCCACGGGAAGAATCTTGAGAGCATCGCCCTGGGCCCTGACCACCCTGGCGTAAGAGCTGTTACACTGCCTTCACCTGCCCAGATGGATGTCCAGAGACACCGAATGGGTCAACAGGAGTGGTTAGAAAGAAGCCAGGGGACTCCACCCAACAAGAGTACGTCCGATTGCAGATGGATGTACTCTTAACACGGAGGCTCCTGGTGAGGTCACTGCCACCGCGCTTCTATCCGTGACCCAGGGCATCGCCCACCCGCCCCAGTTACACCACCAGAGGCATTTCTGACCGACAGGCAGATCTGGGTGACGAGATGTCTCATCCTTACCAAGCTTCATGCCTATTAATCCCTAGGGCATAACAAGGTGAATTTTTAGGGTGAGTTTTTAGTAACACTGTTCTAGAAATGAGCTGAAACTATCAAAACATTTTTGGGAGTCTCCCTCTTTTCTTCCGTACGCTTCCCTTCTCCGTGAATTCAATCCTAAAGCCGCTCGGTGGGGTGGAGCCAGGTGGATGTCCATGCTGGATGGAAGGAGCCACAGAGGAGCAGGGGGGCAATGTGGCATCTGGTGAGGCTCACCAGAGCCCGAGCCAGGTGCAGGGATGTCCCCGGGGCTGTGGTGCAGCCTGGTGCCAGAGTCCAGCGAGACGGGGACTGGGCGAGAGGTGGGGGAGAACTGGGACCAAGGGCGGCCTTGGGGGTTGGTGCATCCTTGGCATCAGATCCCAGTGGGACGGGACGGGGGGCACACACCGGTACTGGGATCCTGGGTACTGAGCAGGATGGAGGGCGTATCCAAGAGGGTGGTAGCCCTGAGTCGGGGGGGCGGGGCGGCTCCTGGAAGGATGAGGAGGACAATTGGAGTGGCCGCGGCCACCAGAGCCAAGCGCCAGAGTCTGCGTAGGGAGGAGACTGTCCATGAGGGAGGGGCGGCACCGGGAGAGCTTTACAGGTGGGGGACAATCCAGACAGGGTACCGACAGGTGGGGAGACAGCGCACGTCGGGGTGCAGTCTGCGGGAGGCCAAGCAGAAGCTGGGGGTTCCCGTGCAGGGGAGGGGCGGCCGCGGTGGGAGAGTGTGGCCGGGGGCGCTTACCGTCAGGGAGTTACAAACACAGGAGGAAAGGTGGCGCCGAGCCCGGGATGCTCGGCTTGAACCCGGGGTCTTCAGTATGAGTGAGTGTGTCTGGAAGCAAACGTGGGTGGAGCTGTGGGTGCGCGCAAGCGCCGGTCAGCTCTGTCCGCCGACACCGGCCCCCACTCCAGACCTCGCTTCCAAATCCCATTCTCCCCTCGGGCGGACCAGTGCCCCTCTGGGGCCAGGGCAGGGAAGGGCCAAGGCCCGTCTACAACCTGTCTTCCTGCTGACGGCGAAGACGTGTCTAAAGAGTGTTGACACGTAGGCGCCCTACTCAGATTCCCCCAAAGCTGGACACCTTGGAGCCTCACGATGAGTGATGCCAATACCAGATTACATTCCACTGAGTGAAATGGAAACCACGAGCTCATACCAACAGGGCCAAACGTGGAAACGAACAAAGTAAATGTTGGACCGGGGGCAGGTTATGCGCAGTTTTAAGGTGGTTCCCACCCGACCCGTACTAGTCACGAAGGGGAAGAGGAGGGAAGAGATGCCAGCAGACGCCCTCTCATCAGGCAGGCAGTGACGGTCACCGCCCCTCCTGTGTCCTTCCTGCCAGCCTCTGGAGGAGCCCCCGGCATCGCGAGGAGGCAGCGGGCAGCCCCGGCGTCTCCACACGCCTGTAAGCCTCACAGGCAAGGTCACCAGGGTCAAAGACAGGTCCAGGAGCTCCCTGAGGGTGGTGAAGACGAAAGAAACGTGATGACGAAATGCAACGCGAGGTTCGGCAGCGGATCCTCTCGTTTTCACCCACTTCTTAGGGCAAACGTGAGTGCCATCCGGGGGCCGGTGATGGACCCTGTCAAGTGTGATTCTGCCGGCTCCGCTGAGGTCGCGTGGAGAATAGTCACACGTTTAGAAGATACAGACTCCAGTGCTCAGGGATCGTAGGACATCACAGAGGCAACTTGTTCTCAAAAGTTTCAGGCAAATAATTATTTGGGTGGTACCTTCAACTCTTCGGTAAGTAGTTTTTGCTTGTTGAAAAACTCGGACTTTCTGCAGGGGATTCCTTTATGCATAAAGGGAGGATAAAAGAAACTTCGGATGAAAATACGTCCCCGGGCCCCTGGCAGCCTGTGCACCCGCGTAGGGTCATCGTGTCCCCACTCCCCCAGCTGGCATGGAGCGTTCCCAGGTCACGTGAGCGTGACCTGTGAGGACACATGCGTGCCCCGGGCTGCCAGCGCAGCGCACGGTGACGAAACCCCCTGCCGTGTGCCAGCGCCCTAAATAAAGGACGGTGAGCCCCACAGATGACATCCCTGGTCTGCCAACCAGGAGCAAGGGAGAGGCTGACTGACGGCCAGAGGGCGGATCAGGAAAGGTCTGCTTTGGGAGGCTGGCGAGATGAACTTCCAATGAGAAGCGATCAGGGGATCTCAGGACAGGGATAATGGCAACACTAAAAATAACCAGAGCGGCTGGTCATGCTCGGTGCTAAATCCTCGGCTCCAACATCTCATGTGACCGTCGCCAGCATCCCGAGAAGTGAGTATAATTAGTGCCCCCGAGGGAGGAGGAAACCTGAGGCCCGGAAGGTTGAAGGACAAGGCACCTGTGACCTGCTAACGAGACTGACAGCAGCCAGCATCTCATGACACGTGCGTTATTACGCAGCACATCTGAAACTCGCAGAGTGTTGTGTGTCGATTACAACTCAAAGGAAGATTAAAATAAAGACAAACAAACAGCGTGGCTACGGTCATTCTGCTGTTTAAGCATCACAGTGGTCCTAGGAGGGGGCACGTATTCTCGAGGCAGCGACGCTGGGGCCTCACCCGGGGTCACAGCCTCTGACTAGGGACCTGGACACCCAGCTTTCTCATTCACCGGCTGCTCTCTGAGCCTGCCTGCCCCGGACTCCCAAGACCTGTGTTGAGGGCTGCTTTCACGGACACAGCCTTTGTCACGGCAAAACTTGGTAGAAAGTCCTGTGAGCACGTTTCAACACCAGCAGCCTGACGGAGGGGAGGAGCGTTCCAGGGGTCGCTCTCCACGGCCGCCGGCCTTCTGCACAATTCTCTCCACTCGTCCTGGGAGCCGACAGCCTCCTCCTCTTTCCCCACCTCGCCGACGTCCCTGCTACGCTTTGAGTGACTCTCTGGAATGGTCACCTTCGAGGGGGTAAAGTCACATCTTGTCTTGCAAGTGGAACCGCGCACCCAACACGGCCAGGATGAGGGGCCCGCGGTGTGGGCTCTGCGTCGGGCATCCTTGCTCTGGATGAATAGTGATGACGTTCAGGCTAAACACAGAGCCGTCGAAACCTCTAGGACCATCTCAGTGACTGTCACCAAGGGACGCACAGGGGACACTCCCAGGCATGCGGGGGAGGCCGGGCAGCGGCCAGAGCCCCGTGGCCAGCCTGTTGCTGTCACCAGCCAGGCCATCTGGGTTTAACGTGGGGATGATGCCGTGTCCCCCTCCCTCCCTGTGACTGAGACTGTCCCCTCCACGTCTAGCTGAGCGGGCCGGCTGGGGTCTGAGGGAGGGGGAGCCTGGGGACAGCCCCAGGGGTCTCTCATCTACCCCTTTGTCCCCCTCCACATGCAGAGCACCCATGATGCTGAAAAGGGAAGGAGACGGGGACCCCGTGTTCCCAGGAGCCGAGCCACCGGATCTGCAAGGACCATCCTGCACACACAGCCCTCTCATCCATCCGGGAACAGGGCTTCGCACGCGTCTTAGGACAGGACACGAAAGGCTAGGATGCGAAGGGGTGGGCCCCACTGCACGGCCTCCACAGCCGCCGCGAGTCCGGGCGGATGCGTGATGCATCTCTACTCCTCAGCCCAGTTCTGCGCAGCGACCTTCCCTCTGCCGTGGCCCTCGGGAGGCAGGAGGCCACATCTCAGTGCTTCTCTCTCTTGATAAAGATGGGAGCCACGCTGGCCACGCTGGGACGTGGACAGTGGCCTTGCACACTCACGCCTCCTCTGCTGCATGTTTAAAGCAGATGAGGGGTAGAAAAGGAACACAAAGTGTACGGAGTGCCGTAAAACACAAGGCGTAAACGCCATCACGCTTCGTACTTTTAGGAGCACGAGGTGGGAGGACCAGTAAATAAATTCGGAGCAAAGCCACAGCTCTCGGATCTCCTTGTTAGCCTCCTCCAATAATCTGTGTGCCGTTCTTTCCTACCCGCCCTAGACCTTCCGCTGTTCCCATCCACAACTCGAAGGCACCGTTTGGCTCACCGGGGACCCCTGACCTTAATAATGAGGATGACAGCACCGGCTCATCACCATAACAAAGACTGTTTTCATCCTTTACGGTGTCACCCAATACAGCACGCTGGCATCTCTCTGACTTTTCATTCATGATCTGTAATCGTCGCAGGACTCTTACTGTCATCAGCAGAGGCCACAGGTCACTCACTAGATCTGAGGTGTTTCATGGCCGAGGGCCGTCCTTCCCAACCCCGGAGGCTCACCAGTCAGGGCCCTGTGGAAGAGGGAAATAGAGACCCTAGGCTGGGCCCCAGAGGTTCCACCCAGTATGTCTCTATGGGGTCCCACATCTCTGGGTTGAAATCTCTGACCCAGCAGTTTAAATAACTGTCCTCCTCGCCTCACCTGGCCAGGGTGATATTTTCTGGCCTTTATAGAAGGCTCCATTTCCCTCTGCATTAGTGGCTTGCTTACAGTTCTAGAACAACACTCTCAATTAACAGGAAGTGGACTCTGTCTACACGGCACCAAGCGAGGTGCACGTGAAGTCATCAGATCTGCGTGGATAGAAGTCAGGAAGCGGGAACCCTGAGGGGCGGGGTCCTTGTCAACTACTGGGAGATTTGGGGTCTCTTTAAAGACAAGCTCTTGAGTTTTCACAGCTCAGTTACTGGTGGCTCTGAGAAAGCCTCACGCGGGCTCTTCTGCCTTTTGGCCTCATTCCCTCGTGTCCGGCCCTCCCAACTCAGCCTGGTTTGAATTCACCACCCCCCGCCCCCCCCCCCGATTCCTTCTCTTAATAACACGTTTGACTTTAAAAGCAGAACACAGTTCTTTCCACCAGCTCATCAAGCAGTTCACTCCATCGTGAATCTTATTTCACATCCGAGAGCATCTAAGGGCTTCAGTGCCAGGTTGTTCGCCTGTGTGTGTCTCGTTCCCTAAATTCCTGTGACCTTGTCTCTCTGGCCTGTCTCAAACGCACAGCTCTCCCTCCGGTGGAAACTGAGATCCTTGTGGGAGGCCCCGCACTGAGGATTGCTTTTGATTTTCTGTTCTCAAGTGCGTGCAACCAAAACAAGAACATCCTGACGCGGTGGGATCTGCGGTGGTGGCTGAGTGCTGGCCTCTGGGCTCCTGCGGGCTCAGCACTGTTTCCCAGGGGCCGCGGACCAGCGTTTCCGCCACCAAATCCATTTGGCTCTATTTAGGAACTAAGTACAGGAAGGTAGTTATTGTACGAGATTAGTTTCCTGTAGGCCATAAATTGGCAGTAGCAGAAAAATACAGGATGAATTTATTAGCGTGCAAGGTCAGCTAAAAGGAAGGCGAGGCTGGCGAGGGTGCTGTTTTCTTTCTTTGAAACCCACCTCCCAAACTCAGCCAGGCTGAAAAAGACCCTTTAACTACTTAATTACTTCTTAATAGTTTTAAGCAAATTCAAAAGACTGGGCCCTCCTTTGCTAAGCGCCTGGAGGTAGAGCTGACTGGAATATGTCAGGAATTCCTGTTTGGACTGGAGTTTCTGAAACCCGATTAAAAGCCCCTACACAATCTATGGCCTTGTGAGAGGGGGGTTTTTGTTTCTGTTTTTGTTGAGGTTTTTTTTTTTTTGGTTGAGGTGCAGGGGGAGGAAGGCTTAGCTGGTGTTGATTGGCTAGGTATTTACTTTGACCCTAGATTTTTATATTTGGGAATCAAAAAGCAGCTTCTAACAGTTAAAAAAAAAATTCAAGTCAAAAATATAATTGTTTCCAACCAGAGATATGCTCATGTGACAAATGTCCCTGCAGATATTTGCTTTAGAAAGAACAAGTCACTTTTTTATTAAGCGACTACTTCCTTGAAAACCCAGAGTTGCAGGTAGCTGCAAAGGTGGGTTACACTCCTTGTAAAGACACTTGTACGTTCTGAGAGATCCCTGGCTAGCCGAGCCTCCCGGGGTTGGAGTCGTAATCCTCCCTTTTCCCTTTGGCTATTTTTCCAAATGCCTTCAAGTTGTCAGGTAAAATTAGGCCCCGCTGGTATGAGATGAAGTATTTGGAGCCGGTTTTCTAACGCTTTTGCGTGAAAGGCTGTAATTCACATTTTAATTATACGGGAGATCTGCAGTGACTTATGGAAGACCCTTCCCCCTCCGTTACCCTGAGGCCCTGGCCCACCAACTCCCCATCCCTTGCTCCTCTGCGGTGTCACAAGGGTGGACGGCAGGGGTTGAGGAAGAAGGTAAAAGAGCTCAGTCCTTTCCACCCCTTCCCAGCGGATGACAGTCCCGTAGAGTCTCCAATTTCTTGGGGAAGCGCAGCACTTAATGTAGCAAAAAGACCAGATGATCAACCTGTCCTCACGTAGCAAGGGCCCGGTTAACATTTACTGAAGGAGCCTCGTATGTTCCCCGGGTTTTGCTTCCCGCTGTCCCCTGGGGCAGCCCCTGCTGTGCCCTGCAGCCTTGGGGGCCTGTCACAGTCCCCCCGGATGGCCTGCAGGGGTTGGAGTAGAGAGAGGGGTCCCGAGCTGCGTCCAGTTCAGAGGTTCCGACAGGCACCTGGGCTGCGCTTCCGGATGGTTCCAAGAAAGTCAGGGCTCAATTGAATTGTGTCCACTTGTCCAGGCCATGCTGCCTTTAGGAAAACGTCTGAGAAAACGTCTCCTACAATCGGGATGTTCTAGGTCTGCTCCGTGGCACCCTGCCCCAGAGCCCAGGTGAAGAGCCACGGGGCGCGTGAGCAACCCTGGTTCCATGGCCACCTGCTCGGCCCTGCTGGGGGTAGGGGTGCTGGCACTGTTCCTCCATCCCGTGATTTGCTGAAGGTTTGGATAATAGCAGCTTGGCTGGACATTTGATCCTCCTTCCCTCCCCCGAGGAGACAAGGGTCTGAGGCGAGTATAAGCCTCCACATATGTGTCTGGCATCAGCTGCGGTCAAGCCAGGCTCAACCGCCTGTGACCTTCTGTGAGCCAATTATCACAAAAGAAATCCAGAAATTGAGGGGGAAGTTCACATCCTAAATTGTGCCAGCGAGAGCCTTCCCAAGGCCACCCGGGGCCAGACCCTGGCTGGCAGTGTCCTCACTGGCTCAGCAGGGCGCGTCTCCACGCAGCCCAGATCCACGGTCCCCAAAACAAAGACGACGCTCCCTTCCCGTGTTGCTCTGAAGTCAGTTTTAGCCAATCCTGTGAACCTCAATCCAACAAATATTTAGACCTCATAATAGCCACGGGCCCAACTCTGCTCTTGGCTCTTGGCTCTCAACAACGGAGAGAAGACAGTCCCACCCTGGGGCTCCTGGATTTCTTTGTCAGGCACCTTCAGACACAAGCTTAGTTCCCAATTCTGTTCTTGCAGAAAGAAAAAAAAAGGGGGGGGGGAGAATGTTCCACTCAGAGCCAGGAATCTTTTTTTTTGTCTTTAACATCTTTATTGGGGTATAATTGCTTTACAATGGTGTGTTAGCTTCTGCTGTATAACAACGTGAATCAGCTATATGTATACGTATATCCCCATATCCCCTCCCTCTTGCGTCTCCCTCCCACCCTCCCTATCCCACCCCTCTAGGGGGTCACAAAGCACCAGGCTGATCTCCCCGTGCTATGCGGCTGCTTCCCACTAGGTATCTATTTTACATTTGGGAGTGTATATATGTCCATGCCACTCTCTCACTTCGTCCCAGCTTACCCTTCCCCCTCCCCGTGTCCTCAAGTCCATTCTCTACGTCTGCGCCTTTATTCCTGGCCTGCCCCTAGGTTCCTCAGAACCATTTTTTTTTTTAGATTCCATATATATGTGTTAGCATACAGTATTCTCACTTCGTCCCAGCTTACCCTTCCCCCTCCCCGTGTCCTCAAGTCCATTCTCTACGTCTGCATCTTTATTCCTGTCCTGCCCCTAGGTTCTTCATATCCTTTTTTTTTTAGATTCCATATATATGTGTTAGCATACGGTATTTGTTTTTCTCTTTCTGACTTCCTTCACTCTGCATGACAGACTCCAGGTCCGTCCACCTCACTACAAACAACTCAATTTCGTTTCTTTTTATGGCTGAGTAATATTCCACTGTATATATGTGCCACATCTTTTTTATCCATTCATCTGTTGATGGACACTTAGGTTGCTTCCATGTCCTGGCTATTGTAAATAGAGCTGCAAAGAACATTGCGGTACAGAGCCAGAAATCTTTGTGACAAACTTCAAAAATGATTCAGCAAAATCTCTCAGGACATGTGGCATAGGGTGCGCTGACCTGGGTAAGAGTAGAAAACACACAAGCCTAGGAGGGAGGAACCGCTGCCCTCTTCCCAGCTCCGGGCTGCATCCGCGAGAACAGCATAGCATCGCTGGGGCGGAGGGTGGGAGGGCATTTCCTCCCCTGTAAACCCACGGAGGGGCCTTGCCTCCGTCTCCAGCGAAACTTCCTCCAACTGGTGGGTGATGTGGCTATGGGGCCAGCTGAGCACATGCGGCGGCTTCTGCTGGACTGAAACTTCTTACCCAACACGACCAGGCCCACCATGGACTCTGCCCAGCTGCCATGCTGCATCCAGTCGGTCCTGTTGAGTTCCCAGTCATGTCAAGGCGAGAGCCCCTCGACCCTACAAGGGTTATTCTGGGCGTGACCCCGCCAGGTACTCAGCCTAAGATCATCGCATCACTGTGAACTTGTGAGGCCAGGGATGGAAGGGAGGAAACAGAATCTTTAGGACCACTATGGAGACTCTGCTCCATGGCTTGAAAGATTATCAGAAACTAAAGAGTGATTCTTTCCAACCCCCCCACGTACCCTCCCATATGCCACGGCTGGCTCTCCTCTCGGTGCAGAGTATGTGCCGCCACGTCCTGGAGCTAGAAAATGCTTTCCCCATCGGTGAGTTCAGAAGACCCTGTGTTTCCCCAGTGCAGAGAGCGCATCTCAGGGAAAGCCTGAAAATAACAAGGATAGAGCAACAGCCCCCTATGCCAAGGGCACTGTCAAAGCCACTTCTAGGTCTACAGAACAGACAGAACCCAGGCAGGACAAGAACACAGCAAAGTAACACCACTGAGTAAGTATACAAATCACCAAAGAAACACGGGAGCATTGGGGAAAGGACAGGGGGACAATCCAGGCATTACGGTGTTGGGATAAATACATTTGAAAAAAAAACGGCATATTGCATCGGTAATTTAAAAAATAATCGCCTTATTATAAAACCAGAGAAACAAAATGTGGTCTATTGTACAATGGAATACTACCCAACCATAAAAAGAACGAAGTACTGATACACACGGATAAGCCCTGAAACATTATCTAAGTGAAAGAAGCCAGGCAGGAAAGGCCACATGGTGTATGATTCTATTTATTTGACATTTCCAGAATGCCCAAGTTAATAGAGATGGAAAGTAGATGGGTGGTTGCCAGGAGCTGGGGGTAGAGGAGAATGGGAAGTGACCGCAGATGGACGCGGGGCTTCCTCTGGGGTGATGTGCATGTTCTTGAATGAGGTAGTGTTGATGGTTGCTCAACTTCGTGAATACGCTAAAGACAGTTGACTTGTACACTTTGAAGGGGTAGATATTGCGATATCTGAATCATATCTCAAAAGAAATAAAATAAAATAAATGAGGGACAGTGGCAGACGGGAACAGAAATGACTTCCCTTATCCATTAGGCCTTCAAGCAAGGCCTCAACATTGCACCACTTTCATGCAATCATCTCTTTGGAGGCAAAGGTCATTGGGATTTGGACGAGGACCCAACATTACAATAAAAGTTTCTAGAGGACCTGGTTTTACTCGGTTTCCTGGCTAAGGCACGTGTCCCTCTGAGTTTCAGTTTGAATGAACCTGCGGTGGAACTAAGAAGCCTCTAGAAAGAACCTCCAACTTGGCCAAGACCTGAGTTGTTTGAATAACTTTGGCCTGGAAACTACGCACGTTCATGTCTTTCATAACTAATCCTCAACTCAGTGAACTGTGTTTGCAGTTAACTCGTGTCAGGGGATCTGCCTTCTGCTGTCTAGAGGAGAGCGCAGCCTTGCCAGCTTGGGTTGGATTGGTAGGCAAGCAGATTTCTCAACCTAGGTATACTTGCTAACTCTCTGTGCACATGTGCACGGCCTGATGGCAACAGAGTCCCCGGGTCACATCTCCAATTTCCACATCAGTCAATGTTGAGTAAGAAATTATGTTTCTTAATTGCTTAGACACCAAGGTCAGACATACAGGGGAAATGGCACGACGTCCCTCTCACCACAGATCTTGAAGACATGAAGTGGACCTAAAGGAACAAGAGTCTGAATAGACAAGGGAGACTCATTCTCGCCAATCGTCAGGCATCTCGGCGGCTCTGCCCTTTCTCGCGGACCCCACTCAACAGTGGCAGGAAAAAGAGACAAAAGCACAGATCCATAAGGGCCACAGCTCTGTTAGGACTCGCCCCCAGATGTCTGCCCCTTCCTGCCCTTAGGATCCAGGCGTAGGCTCCTCTTTGCTTTTGGACCCCCTTCCCCTCATTCTCTGATTGCAGCCCACCCCAAGCATCGTTCTGGTGCCTCTTCAAGTGCCTCTTGGAGAGGCTCAGCCTCAAAGCTCTCAGCCTCAAAGGAAACAAGCAGATGAATTCCCTCCACATCCTGCAGACCATCCTCAGGGAGAGAGCCCACCTGATAAGACTTGAAAGGAGGAGCACGGTGAAGACGGGGGGAAGGTTCCTTGGCTGGTTGGTTGCTCTCTATCTCGGTGGTCTCTGACTGATCCATCCCTCCCTCCCCTAGATTCCAGGACCTAGACGAAAAGGCCTGCCACGTGTGTGCTGAGTTAACAAATGAAGGTGAACAGCCTTTCCTAGCTCAAATCTGAGACTTACGTACAGTGAAGTTGGAGGCCCCAGAGCTCCTTAAATGCGAAGAACTATGATTTCCAACCCAGAAACTTTCTGCCCGAAGGTGAGCCCGTAGCTGGGAGCCGGAGGACCTGGGCTTGGATCCCGGCTGATGCTGCTGGCCTGCTGGCCTCAGCAGGGATGTGACTGCTCTGAAGCTGAGGTTCCCGGTCTCTAAGGCAGCAGGATCAGAGCGAGGCAGACGGCCACCCAAGTTGAGGTGGAAACGGCCGGGATGCCAGGAGACAGTGTGCAAAGCGGAAGGGAGGCATGCTGACTTGAAGGTGAGCGTGGGCTCCCGTGTTTCGAGTGGCTCGTGTCAAAGGTCAGAGCAGGTGCTCAGGCAGGGAGGGATGCCTTGCAGTTGAGAGGCAGGGCCGGGCGTTCTGCTGTCAGAGGGACCGGACCAGAATGGGGGCATCACCTGCCTAGAAACGAAGGCTGAAGCCTTAGAAATGGGTGTGATGGCTCTAGAAGCGAGCGGATCGAGAAATGAGGGTCAAGGAAGGACCCCAGGAGAACCACCACCTCTCAGGGCCGGAGCGGGAGAAGAGGCAGAGGAAGCAGGAGAGGATGAAGGGCCAGGTGACCCCAGGGTGTCAGGAGCCTGCGGGGGAGGGGCTTTCCGGAAGGGGAGAGCCGACAGGGCAGCGGTGGAAGGGTTACAGGGCAAGGAAAGGCCAGGAGAAGATGGGACCATGGTGTGGCCCCTGGTGACGCTCAGGAGAGCAATTGAGCTATTCAAGGCGTGGAGGCGAGGAGATGGCAAGGAACAGCACGCGGGGCTATGGCTCCTACGCTACAGTGCTGCTCAAGGGTGGTCCCCGGGCCAGCAGAATCAGCAACACCGGATAGAAACGCGGATGATGAGGCCCCGCCCCAGACCTGCTGGGTCTGCATCTCAGGGCTGGGCAACCTGTGTGTGTGCGTGTGCGTGTGCGTGTGCGTGTGTGTGTGTGAGGGCATCCGAGTGCGTGTATGATGTGTACGATATGTGTGGGCTGCGAGTGTGTAAGTGTGTGTGAGACCCGGTTGCGGGAGGGGGATCTTTCTGTTTGAAAAAAAAATCTTTGAGGAAACATATAACAAAAAGCTACCGTTAATTCAGCAATGTTTGAATACGGTTTATAGTCAGTTGGTCACGAGAATATCTACAGGTATTTGTAAAATAGTACATTTGTATCCTGTACAGAGAGGTACGAGCAAAATTGCGGAAATCCAAATACGATTGGTGGATTTTGTTGATGCCAGCTTCCTGGCTGTGATATTTTACTACAGTTTTGCAAAATGCCACCATTAGAGGAATCTGGGCAAAGGGCATATGGGGTGTCTCTGTATTATTTCTTACAATTGCATGTGAATCTACAATATCTGAATAAAAACTTCCATGAAAACTAGGGATCTTGGGTCATGGCTTTACATATTTTTTAATTTAATTGTTTTGAAGATCAACTTTTTATACTTTTCACTGCAGTGGCATGCAGTACAATGAATGCAGTACAATGAATACAAATGCTTTTTGCTGACACAACAATTAATCACCACAAAGACAAACAGCAGTTAGAAGGATAAGTCAAAGAGAAAAATCAGTGAAATTAGAAGAGCAAAACCACATCCAGATGGATGAGGCAGCGGATGAGAAAGATGACAAAACAGGAGAATCCATCCCGATACATATATTAGATAAATACGAGATACTCAAATCCTTGCTTGAAAATTAAGATAGATTCAAAGCCCTTTATTATAGTATTTATAAATCTTCCATTTATAATAAAAACTCCACTACACTATTCAATTAATTTCTCTGTTATCTCCAGAAGCGTCATAACGCAGGGCTAAAGAAAAAAGCACAGCTAAATTATGCTCAAAACCCACACAAGCCTTATTTATAAATTATGTTCCACATAGAATTCTTTCCCGTTATACCCTGAACAATTGTAACGTTAGATGCCAACTTGGCTAGGTTCTCTCTCTTTCTCTCTCTTAACTGCCAGGTTGTCTCAGTAAGGTCCACCCTGGCCACCGTGTTTAATAGTACAGACCCCCTACCCTCTGGGGCCTTCCCTACCCCCTCACCTGGCTCTACTTTGTCTTGTTTCTACAGCACTTATCATACCCTAACATTTATTATGTCTACAGTTATCATCTGTCTTCCTTTCTAGAAAATCAGCTTTAAGAAGGCAGAGATTTTCTGGGGGTGGGTTGGGCTGGGTGGAGGAGACATACACTGATGTACCTACAACAGAGTTGGTGTACAGTGAATATCTGTTTACTGAATGAATGAATTTTAAGCATTCAGTGGTCTCATTTTTACTTCAAAGTTTTTGGGTAGTGACTGAAAAGAAAAATAAGGAAAGCTTTGTGCGTGGCTTGTCCCTTCGGGGGCACTGCTACGCAGACAGCGTGACACGAGCATATTCAAGCCAAGGTGGGAGCAGAGGGTCAGCCTTCCATCCCCATGGGGGTGACACTGGCCACCTGCCGCGGGCAGAATCTGGTGAGGAACGCAGCAGGGTATTGAAACAGGACCCAGACAAGGCCACATCCTCGGCAGTTTACAGTCCAGAAGGGGTGCAGAAACACATCCATGAGTGAGGATGAGAAAACTGTGAGAGATGGAGGTGAAAGTTACACGATTCTGCAACAGAGAGGTCTGACTTCCAGGGGCATTCCCGTGGGATGCACTTGAAGGTGGAGGGGACATTCTGCAGGAGGACACCTGAGCAAAGGCATGCAGCTGCCCCTGGGCGGCCCCTAGGAGGAGCTTAGTCTGAAGCAGAGAAGGTGTCAAGAGAAGGCGGAGACATCATCGTGGGCCGGGATGACACACAGTTAACTAGAAAACGTGTATTTATAATGAAAGAGGTTAAACAGTGGGGAGCCTGTGCCCCCCGGTCTGGAGCCAGGATCGGGAGAGAGGGCAGGGGACCAGGGCTACTGTCTCCAAGGAGAACCGTCTTCAAGTGTGTCCACAGCTCTTCCCCTCCCACAGCGGGATCCAGAGCCACACCCGGGGCCCCTGGAGACCCTAAATGCTCCTTCAGCGTCTCCCTTGGGGATGGGGGACCAGGGGCTGGAGAGCCGCGCTTTCTCCAGAACTCCACATTCTTTACACCTGGCCACACACACACGCACTGCCTGGAAAGTTCTGAAAACCAACTAGTTCAAAGGTACTCTTTCTTTCTTCCAAAAAGTTCCTTTTTCTCCCCCGAAACGGTTACTTCAAGCAAAAGGTACTTCAGGACCGAAATGGTGTCTTTCAAACAGTGCCTGACTCAGCCCCTTTCCATTTCCTACTAGAATACCTATGAAAACACAGAAAAGGAGAAAAACACAGCACAGAGAACTAGGACGGCCCGTCCCCCCACCGCCAGAATCTGGGAGACACGCCAGCGGAGAAGGAGGACAAGGCAAGCGGGTTGAGAAACAGCCCTCAGCCCTGCCAGCCGGGGCCCGGGATCCAAATCCCAGCAGCCGGGGGCTGGTGGCACAGGGCCGCTCCCTCAGACTTCTGCCCTCCCACGAGCTCTGCAGCGCCTAGGAAAGCCGGTTGTCTATCCTCCTCTAGCACAGCCACTATTTTTTGAGGAAGGTAGATTGATACCTAACCTAGAATTGATGGTCTGTGATGTAAACCTCTTGTAAAACCAAGGAGAACGTGACAGACGTCTCCCCTCCCCCCAGCCCGTGCAGGCTTCCTCTCTCCCCAACCTCAAGCCCACGTGGACCTGCGGTCAGCTGCGCAACCCCACCATCAACGCCAACACTCAGCGCCCCTAGTCTTCACCTGGGTCCCTAGGAAGGTCTCCGTCCTCCGGTGTGGCCCCATCCCAGGGAACTCTGCACTGCACCCAACAGGGTCTCCATAAATGCCAATGGGAACACCCCTCTCGAGGCCTCCCCAGACTCATAGGCTAAAGCTGGAGCTCCCCTTGGCCACCTCCCCTCCCCCGGGGCCACACCTGGACCACCTAGTCCTCCGAAGTTCTCTCCTGCTAGCACCTCCCTGGATACACCAAGCCCCTCAGCGCTGAGCCTTCGTCTTGTCCGTCTGCCTAGAATGTTCCCGCTCCCTCTCTCCCCCTGCACCTGACCCATTCCTTCTCATCCTTGAAGGCACAGCTCAAGGAAAACTTCCCCAACAGCCAACGATGGGAGAACTTTCCAGCACAGCACGCGCTGAAGACCTCCGTCAGACCACTTCACAGGCACAGCGGGGCAATGATCCGTTTCTCTTGTCTCCTGCACGGCGGCCCCTGGAGGAAAGGTCAGTCATTCATTCAAAAGCGATTTATTCGGCCCTGGTGCACACCACGCACTCACCGGGCAGACCCACCAGGCACACAGCGGTGAAGGCACCAATTCTGGAATTTTGATGCTTATTAATCAGCAATCCTATAAATCAGCAACATAATTTCCGAGAATGATGGGTACGCTGCGACTGTAGCTTTTTCTTCTCTATCCTCCAAGATCCAACCTAGGTTTTGACATAAAGGACACGCCCCATGAATTGGTTGAATGAGCGTGAAATGGTAAGTATCAGTCTGATGATGATAATGAAGTGTTCAGTACAGAAAACTATGTGTAGAGAACACGGGATAAAGAACAGGAAAGGAGAAGAGCAGAACTTCGTCAACTGACTAGCTGGTGAAGAAAAAGGCAGCGGTGAGGGCACTTCCCTGAAGAGTTGTAGGATGTCTTAGTCGGCTCAGGCTGCTGTAACAGAACACCATAGCCCGGGTGGCTCAAACGACAGGAATTGGATCCTTGCAGTTTTCTGTGGGCTGGAAATCCACGATCAGGGTGCCTGCATGGCTGGGTTCTGGTGGGAAACACTTCCTGGCTTGAAGAGAGCTGCTTCTGCCTCCCAGTGTCCTCCTGTGGTGGAGGCAGAGCTCTGGTGTCTCTTCCTCTTCTTATAAAGACCCCAATCCCATCATGGGGACCCCACCCTTGACCTAATCTAACTCTAATCACCCTCCAAAGGCCCCGATTCCTACTACCAGCACACTGGGGGTGGGTAGGGTTTCAACATTAGCATTTGGGGAGATGCAAACATCCAGTCCATAACAGAGGCACGATCTCCCCTGCCATGAGCTTCAAAGAGATGTGTGAACAGATAGAGTCGTTGGTGGGGAGGGGGTCTGCAAGGCCAGGGTTTGTCCTGCTGACTTCTGTTTTCTTTGAAAGTCTAAGTCAAGGTCACCTGCTCAGTTGAGGGGAGGGACAGGTTGGGGAATTGCAGGGAAACCATTAAAGTGTAAAATGACCCTTGAAGAGCATGGGAAAGGCAGCTTTTTCCAGAGGCCAGAAGACGACCCTCCCCCAGCCCCACAGCACGGATGTCCAGCTGTTTGGACATCACTCGACACGCTTGCGTGCTTTTCCGGGAAGGCCCGGGGGCAGAGCGGGAAACAGAGAGGTAGAGAGAGGGGCTCGCGGCTGACAAGATGCTCATGACCTGGGCAGGGGAGTCAGGAGAGCAAGCAAACCACCTCAGGGCTGGCGGCTCCAGAAAGTGGTCCAGGTCTGGTGTCTGGGGGTGGAAGTGGGGGAAGTCAGCACCGAAAGAATGATGCCGTCTGGAAGTTTTGCTTTTTAAACCAAAGAAGAGTCAGTAAACTATACAAAGTCAGTGAAAATGTAACATGACTTGACCCCGTTCCCAGAATACTGATGCCCAACCCAGCAGCTTTCAGTTCTGATTGGTGTTTATCGTACGTCAGAAATATTTCCTAACGTTGTTTCATGGCCTAGAGAACCTGCCAGCCCTGGACTCTAATCTCCAAGAGGCAGGATAAAGCGTCTGCGTAACAGGGCCCCTCCAGGACGAACCTGTAACTGCCCCCAATGCTGAGCCCTCGGGCTTCATGGGCCTCCCCTGGAACATCTGCAGGACTGGGCAAATCTAAGCCAGCCCGCTTGGAAAGGGGGGGCGTGTGGTCAGATGGAGAACCAACGAAATTTTTGAAAATGGGACACATGAGAATTGACCTTTCCTCACATTAAATTTCACTTGATCGAAATAAATGTGGTATGGCTGTCTGTGGCCCAGAGGATAAAAAGCCTTGGGTACTGTCTCTGCCGGCCTGGGTGCCCACCCCCGCTTGGAAAGTCGAGCTGAGCGTGGGGCAGAGGGTTTGCTCTGTTGTGAAAAGAACTGGGCTCATGGTCAAGTCCAAGTGTGTAATCTGAGCAGGAAGGGGTGGGTGTGTTTTGTGCGCACCAGCAGGTCGACTGGGGAAAAGGTGATGTTTACTGCAGGGCTCGGGAAACGTGAATTTTCTGCAGCTCCGGAGCTGAAATGACAGCAGATGAGGAGGGGCCACAGCAAGCGGCCCCTCCGAGCCAGCCCTGCACAGATGGGCCGAAGGGGACAGTTAGGCAACCGTCTGAAAAAAGGGAAGATTAAGATCGGGACACAGAGCCTGGGGCAACAGGCGAAAAGGAAGGGAAGGGTCACGGAAACGGACCGGGAGAAGACACCAGTGCCAGCTGGACCGCCCAGTGCTGATTAAATAGACTGGGATCCGCTCAGGATGGATGCCCAGGGAGGGAGGCCATGGGGATAGACACAGACCCAGCGGCTCTGATACAGGGATCCTCGTGCTGCAGCATTCATCTGTTTCTGCTCCTGAAAAGTTGCCACTTGCTGATTGATTGCAGCCAGCTCGTTACAAATCTCTTGGACCAAATGGAGCCTTTCAAGGCCAAATAGAAAAGATGTTGGCCCAAAGGTTCTGGGGCAAATCTGGACTTTTGTCTTGAAAGGGTAATGTGGTGGTTGACATTTTCAACTCTAACAGAATGGCTGACATAACCGAAGTGTTGAACAGTTATTTGGGGCAATTTCGGGAAAGAACTCATCTTTATCACCCAGGAAAAAAGAAAGATGAACAATATCAAGTAAAATGGGCCCCTCCTTATTTTCAATAACACATTTCTGGGCATAAATTGTCTTGGAAAAAAATGCCTCAATTCGTGTTTTTGACTATCCAGTAGAGTCATTTATTTAAACAGGGGTTCTTAAAATTATTTAGGGAGTGAGCCACCAGAAAGTTACAGAGCCTAAGAAAATATTAATGTTCAACTCTATTTTCAAAACTAGGATTTTTTTCCTTCTTAGTGCTTAGAAGAATGTCAATATCGAAAGGACGCAACACACATTCACAACTACGAAGACAGCTCTCCATGAAAACCCAGCTGTCAAACGACATCCCTGAGCCATTTCCAAGGGATTCTGCTCAGGGTTTGTACTTGTTCACTCTTTTCTGTATCAGTTTAAGTGTTTTCTGGCAGATAAGCCATAGAATGTGCAAAAGATTTAAGCAAAAGTAGCTGCGGAAACTTTTTAAATTGAGAAATTTCTATCCATTTTCTCAACCTGGTGTGTGCCATGAGAAAAGGCCTTTGTTTTATTTTAACAGTAGAAACCTTGGTTCAACCCGTAGAACACATGCTTTCCACGAGAATACAGATGGAGAACCGTTGTCCTGAGATGTCTTTGACTTCCGATGTTCTGTCTTAGAATATATTAGAAAGTGGTTTCTAGAAGTGGTGTTTTCTTCCTACAAGATCGAAGTTCTCTTCTTTTTCACTTGGCTCTGACCTCAACGTCTGTTTGATCTTATTCCCTGTACATTTTGTAAGACATTCTACATCCCTGTCGAAAAGAGGTGAAAACTATTTAGATAAGACGCGAGAACAAAATTCGACGACCCCCACCCCCCCCACACACACACAAAAAGAGCAAACTTTGGAATCAGAGGATTTAGAGTTTTCAGAGTTCTGTTTCCTCATTTTTTCTTTCGTTTATTCAACAAATAATTAATGGGCGCTTATTTCACCTACGCCAGACACTATTTGAGGGCTGGGAATATAGCAGTAGATAAAACACACCAAGTTCCGGCTCCATGGAACTGACATTCTGGAAGGGGTAAACAGGAGACAAACAATTAAATCACCTTTAGTAATACAACATGACAGGTGGTAGTAAGGGCTATGATTAAGATCAAGCAGGGCATAGGGGGTGGGAAGGAGGTTTTACCTAGGGTGCTCAGGGAAATCCCCTCAGATAAGGTGACATTTAAACAGGAAAGTGAAAGAAAATTTCAGGGCAAGGCCTGAAAGGCTCTCTGGGGCCAGAGCATTCCAGGAAGTGGGCTGGCAGGTGTCCGGCTCTGGGCGGGATTTACTCTTTAACCCTCCTAGAACCGATGTGTCCATAAAGCCTTTGTAGGTTTATACATCGAAAGAGCCTCCACATGAGTTCTTTGATGGGACAAGTATAAAGTCGAAGTCTTCTTTTTTTTTTTTTAAATTCCTGCCTACCACTCTTAACTTTCCTTCCCTCCTTCCTTGCCCACGGTGAGTAGAAGCGTAGGTTATTCCTACACACACGTTTTATCCGTGTAGAGCACAGGCTCAGTAGTTGTGGCTCACGGGCTTCGCCGCACGTGGGATCTTCCCGGAGCGGGGCTCGAACCCTCGTCCCCTGCACTGGCAGGCGGATTCTCAACCACTGCGCCACCAGGGAAGCCCAAGTCGAAGTCTTTAAGATTGAATTTTTCTGTCTTCAGGCTCCCCATCTTAACTCCACCGGGCACCCCTGTATCCTCAACGTCGGACACAAGTTCTCAAAGCGTTCTTTCAATGGCTTCCACTCATGTACTTTCACTGCACGGGGGGGCAGAGAAGACTGAGCTCTGCAGCAAATTCACTGAGACCACCGAGCACGTCTGCTTGCAGACGTTTCCTGATTCACGCCAAGGTCATCTTGATATGTTCCTGAAAATTGTCAGAGAGCTTCCTCAGTTGACCCAGATTTCTTTGACATCGACAGGAAAACCACTGAGGGAGCAGGGCAGGGTCCCGGCTCCACCTGGACTTGGTGTGGGAACAGCAGCCATTCTCAGAGCCCGGGCCACAGGGTCCTCCGCAAAGGCCTGGGCTCCACGGTGCCGGGTCAGAACCCCGTGCAACTTGCAGTCAAACCAGCCACGGAGAAACCCAAACGCTGAGGCGGGGCGTTTCCCCAAAGACTCACCTGTGCCATTGGCATGATGGCACACCTGCTGACTTCAGAACACCTTGCCCCGCCTGTACTTCATGCCTCGCTGCAGATGGCAGAGGGAAATCCCACCCTGTCCCCTGACAAGCCTCAGTCTGCCTGTGAACACGGCGGTGGGAACAGAGGCTGGCATGCTAGTTGTGTAACAAAATGACACAGAGAGTAGGATGCAAACCCCTGCATGGAAATGGATGACTTTATCCACCCATCCAATCAGAAAGAGCCCAGTGGCCACTACTACAAAGTTACCTTTTCACAGAAATGCAGAAAATACAACCACAACCTTCCTGGGTTCGAGGTCATGTAACCTTTACATTCAAGTGGCTGGTGCGGTCTGTCAGGGCCTTCCTTTCCCACCTGACCACAGAGCCCTGCGTTTTCAAAAAGCCCCAACTAGAATTTAGGAATAGATACTGAGAATTCCTAAATTCTAGTTGGGGCTTTTTGAAAACGCAGGGCTCTGTGGTCAGGTGGGAAAGGAAGGCCCTGACAGACCGCACCAGCCACTTGAATGTAAAGGTTAATATAACATTCTCAGTATCTATTCCTAAATTCTAGTTGGGGCTTTTTGAAAACTTCAGAAGCCCTTGGGAGGCCATCTAAATGCAAAATCTTTCTAGATCTAAATGCAAAATCTTTCTAGGTCTGGTTGCCTCCTTATTTTCCACAATTGCCACACCTACACGTACTTAGAAAAAAATGTTAGTGACTCACCCATGTTCTCTCCCAAGCGTTAACTTCCTGGAAACAACTTTCTTCTCCCGTGACAGCTCTGTGTGATGAAGTATGGCAACCTAGTGTACCCGTATGTTCACGTGTGTGACGAAAAGTCACAAGATGCTGTATATCCTATAAGTCACACACTCTGTTATTCTCCATGCTAGTCTCATGGAGTCGAAACAGATCTACTTTTTCAATGAAGGTCATGACCCACTGAAGTGGTTTAATGACCTGCAAATAGTCAGGACCCGAGCCTTGAAAAACACTGGTTTGCAGCTCTGAGTTGACATCGGGTGAAGTATGGGGGGGCCTTCTCCCGTCCCTTCCGCCCTGCCCTCTTTCCCACCTCCCTGCGATGTCCAGTATCTCAGAGGATGGAAGTATCAAGGATATTGACATAAATCCTGAACTCTAAGTAATAGTTTGTTTTGCAAAGATATAAATGCTCACAGATTGTCCACCAAGACAGAAAATTAATACACAGAAAACTTCAGGGCCTCTTCCTCCGTGCGGTCAGCACTTACTCTGTTCTCACGATTACCTTTTTCCTCTAAGTCAGAGGAAAACACGACCTGTCTCGCTGCTTTGAGATGGACCCTTTCCTCCCTGTCTTAGTTTAATTTGTTTATTGGTTTAATGTCATGACACAGGAACGTAATTTCAGGCACCCGGGATTATGGTCTATTTTGTGGTCTCCTGTTTAATTTTTAAAGTATATGTAAAATTCACAGCCTGCTTCCTACTGTACTTACGTTAATATTAAAATTGCTTAATTGTCAAGTACAATTCATAGTCCAGGAAGAAGAGCGGTGTTTACTCCAGAGCTTCAAGGACCCCAGAACAATAGGCCACCATTTCTCTTCATGGTGTTCTGGTTCTATTTGAAAAGTACGGCCTTAAGGCAAAAGAAACTTTCCCAGGAATTTCAAGCACCATCATAAGCCAGCTGAGGAGGTTTGGGGCAGTGGCTCCCAAGGGCCACGACAAGAAAACCAGATGAAAATGATCTGCTTTCATTATTGCCATAAGCTAATCATTGTGAACACAGTGATAAAACCCTCTTCCACACACATAAAAGCATTTGTTGATCTAAGATCTAATAATTGCTATCAATCACTGTTGAGCTGTGTGTGTGTGTGTGTGTGTGTGTGTATGTGTTGAACTGTGTCCCCCCCCAAGACTTATGTTCACATCTTGACCCCTGGTACGTGTGAAAGAGTCTTTATTCTGAAGGAGCATCTCTATAGATGTAATCAAGTTAAGATGAGGTCCTACTGAAGTACCCTGAGCCCTGAATCCAATATGACAGATGTCCTTATAAGCACAGAAAGGAAACAGACACAGGGACAAGACCACGTGAAGATGAAGGCAGAGATTGGAGCCACGCTACTAGCAGCCAAGCAACTTGATGTCATACTCCTGGCCTCCTGAACTGTGAGAGAGTAAAATTCTGTTGCTTGAAACCACCCAGTCTGTGCTAATTTGTTACTGCAGCCACAGGAAACTAATACGGATGTGTAAACTCCCATGAATGCATTTGTATTTTTATCATTTAATAAACATTGATTCTACGTGAAAGTTCACCCAGAGAACCCCAGGTTACACGGTGGCCCCTGCACGGGAGGACCCAGCTCCTGTCTTCGCTTGGTGGGGAGGATCCTGAGGGTAGGAACCAGGTCAATCTTGTTCCAGCTGCTTCTCCGGCCCCTGTGTTTAGACATATTCTTGCAATTATATCTTAGATTCTAAGTAAGAAGTAATAGCACATTGACCATAACAACAAAGAAACATACTTGAGTTATTTTAATTCTGTCTTTCATGGTGACCTTTTCGAGCTTTTATTTATGGTTAAAATTTAAAACGGTGGGACAGAGGGCGGACTGCAAGATGGAATATTTCTGTTTGGTAAATGCAAATCTCAGTTCATTAAATATTTTACTGAATTTGGAAAACAGAAAGGTACTCTCTCAACTGCTATTTGTTTTAAAACTAAACAACAAATCAAGAAAAGCATTATTATCACTGACTATGACACGTTCATCACTTCTCCACTGTGGGGAGGAAGGGTGGTCGGCAGCCTTTGTCACCCCCATTTTTGCACCAATAAACAAGTATATGCTGGCACTCAGCTAGGTCTGGGGGTTACAGAATTACAAGAATAAATACACACAGTCTCTTTCTTCAAGCAGCTTATAGTTTATGGGGGAGACCAACATACATGTGATTACACACAGCCATGGTTTCCAAACCAACTGTAGAGTGTTTGTGTGTCCCCCAAAACTTGCATGTTGAAACGTACCCCCAATGTGATGGTATAAGGAGATGGGGGACCCTTGGGGAAGGTGATTAGGTCATGAGGGTGAAGCCCCCATGAATAGGATTAGTGTCTTTACAGAGAGCTCCCTCACCCCTTCCACCAGGTGAGGACACAAGGTGAAGATGGCCGTCTATGAACCAGGAAGGGGACCCCCCACCAGACACCAGATCTGCCGGCACACTGATCTTGGGCCCCCAGCCTCTAGAACTGTGAGAAATAAATGTGTGTTGTTTATAAACAACTAGTCTATGGTCTTTGTTACAGCAGCCTGGACAGACTAAGACAACACCAGAATTAGCTATGAGTCTTTAAAAAAAATTATAGGCATCCACTCTGGAAAACAGCTTTATAGGTTCTTATAAAGTTAAACATACCCTTATCATATGACCCAATGATCCTACTTCTGGATATTTACCCTAGAGAAATAAAAATGTGTGTTCACACAAAAACCTGTACTTGAATGTTTACAGCAGCTCTATTTATAATTGCCCCAAACTGGAAACCATTAGAATGTCCCTCAACGGGTGAATGAATGAGCAAAACGTGGTATCTTGGGACAATGGAATACACCTCAGCAATAAAAAGGAACACACTTGTGACACACAGCAACTTGGATGAATCTTAGAGGCATTGTGGAGAGTGGATGAAGCCAATCTCAAAAGGTCGTATCACATTTGCACGATGTTATTGAAAAGACAAACCTATAATGGTGAAGAATAGATTCGTGGTTGCCGGGGCGAGCGATGGGGTTGGAGATGACTGTAAAGGGATAGCCCCGAGGGGGGTTTTGGGGATGATGGAGCCATTCTGTGTCCTGACCGTTGTGGTGCTCATGGGAATCCATACCTGTGTCAAAATTGATAGAACTGCAAACCCCCCAAAAAATCACCATTGGTGTGTGGTTGAAAGGTCTTAGTGGTAGAGAACAAAGGCTTGAGAAGCAGGTGAAAACGGAGCTGTGAAGAGCTGCAGAGAGGTTGTAAATGAATTTCGAATGCAATGGGGAAACGAAAGATTTTTAATCACGAGAGAAGCATGATTAGATTTGGGTTTTAGTAGGGGTCATTCTGTTGACAGGACGGAAGACGGATTGGAGAGGGTTACATTGAAGGGGAAAAAATCAATTAGTATTCTACTGCGAGAGATCAATTAAGGGCAAGAGGTAATGATTTCAGCTCTGGACATTCTGAGTTAGAGACATTTATGGACATTGAAGCAACGATGTGTATAGGGGGTTGACTATATGAGTCTGAAGCTCAGAAAGAGGCCTGGGCTAAGATTATCAATTTGCTAGTTGAACTCCTACGTACGGATGAAGTTGCTTTTCATGAACTGTATACAGGGTCGCGGGGGGAGCAAGCAGTTTGGGAATGCAACTAGGGGGATCACAGTACCTGAAAAGAACAGAGAGAGGAAGGAAGCTGAGAATGTATGGCCAAAGAGAACAGGAAAAGAACCAGGAGAAAATGACATCCCAGAAGCAAAGGAGGAAAGAAGAAAGGATTCAACACGCTGTGTCTGGTTTATTATCACATGATAGATGGATGAGCAACCCAGCCGTTCACAGAGCCAGGAAGTCATCTGTGTGTCCCCCGGTCCACAGCCTCATTTCACAGCTAAAGAAACCGAGTCCTAGGGATGCTACTTGGCTTGTTTGAGAATCATGGCTAATTCATGGTAAGGCTATCACCGGCAACCAAAACGCCTGGAGGTTGGAATGAATAGTTGGATTTTTCAACGTCTTCCATAAAATATATCTATAAATATATATTTTAGTCAACACATTTCCCCGTCAGTTTTTGTTACGTCCACTTATGGGAGAAAAACCTCATCTATCCCAAGCCAAATAAGTCAGAGCCAGCATGAGTGGATTGATTCCACTTTTCTGTTTTTTTATGTGAATAATCACCAGCCTACCTGGATATTTCATTTGCCTTCCGCTCCCCATTCCGTAGAACACAAACATCACTTTTGAACTACCCATAAAAGCCCCAAATTTGGCTCCTAGATAGGTTTCTCAGATAATTATGACGGAAATTCTATTTTGCCCCAGCCTTGACTTTTCCATTTTCTTTCCCAAAATACTTGCCACTTGCTACCCCACCAGGGTATGGAGACACTCTGAAGTGTATGGGATTTCCTACAAACTGGGATAACTTACCCAGGCCTTCCAATAGCTTGAACACTACCACATAGCTTTTTAAAAAAAAACCTTATATGTGTTTCAAACCTTACAACTAATCTATTATACAACTGAAATTATTCTATCCAGAAAGGTTAAATGTCACACATTAGAGCCTCAGATTCTCAGCGCACTCCGTTCTTCCCAGATAAATCTCAGTAAGTGAAAAAAAAAACAAACATACATTGCCGACATGCCAAGTTTGCTCCCTGATTTATAGATTTCTTAAGATTGGATTTTGCTTAGCAAGGTTGGAAGAAAGAAGAACATTGCATCCAAACACGTGGTGAAAGGATAACTAGTCTAGAACTGAAGCTATAGACGTTTGGAGTAGTATGAAGCCACTCGATTCTTTCTTAGAAAAGGCAATAATGAGCATTCTTTCCCATGATGTCATATCTTTTAGAAGCGAAGTTTTTCAACAGCCGCTGAAATAACGAAAAGCAAGTGAATGACAAAATCAAGGTGGACCAGAAAATGCAGGATGAGGTGTCCGATCTGACCCCAGGGCTTGAGATGCAGTGCCATTCTGCCAGGCACATCCAGCCCACCACTAAGTATGGGGGTTCTTTTGGTATGGCAGAGAAATACTGTTTCCTCTTTTAATTTACTTGTATTTGGGGGGTTTTGTTTTCTTTTTTTTCTTTTTTTTTTTTTTGTGGTACGCGGGCCTCTCACTGCTGTGGCCTCTCCCGTTGCGGAGCACAGGCTCCGGACGCGCAGGCTCAGCGGCCATGGCTCACGGGCCCAGCCGCTCCGCGGCACGTGGGATCTTCCCAGACCGGGGCACGAACCCGCGTCCCCTGCATCGGCAGGCGGACTCTCAACCACTGCGCCACCAGGGAAGCTCTGTTTTCTTTTTTTTTAATTGAAGTATAGTTGATTTACAGTGTTTCAGGTGTATAGCAAAGTGATTCATTTATATATATACATATGCATATATCTATTCTTTCTCAGATTCTTTTTCTGTTATTAGTCCTTACAAGATATTGAATATAGTTCCCTGTGCCATACAGTAGGTCCTTGTTGTATATCTATTTTATATACAGTAGTGGGCATCTGTTTTCATCTTTTAAACGGCTACGAAGTTGTTAGGACATAAATAGTTAATAAGTTGCTTGAACCTAACTGCTTATACAAAGAGCAGTTAGGACCCGCTTTTGGCTTAGGAGTTGCTATGAAAAATCACTGAGACACGAAGGGGCCAAGAACGGAGGAAGCAGGGAAATCTCTATGCTCTGTTATCAATGCCCTGGTTTGGCACTTGGCCCGGGAAGGGGAGGGCCCCAGCATGCCCACTTGTTTTTCCTACTGTTGGTGCCTCACCCACTTATATGGGGCCTGAAATTAGCCAGTCACGGAAAATGCCTCCTCAGGAAACAGATGTGCAGGCTGCAGAGGAAACCCACAATCACCGCCCACGTGAACCAGCCCAGGCCTCCATTCATAAAAATTCAGCAAACCGAGGGCCACGAGACAGAAGGAAAACACCAGCACGGAAGATAACAATAATGATGAACAAATAAAACAGCTCACTGGAGAGAAAACAGAAATAATAATAATAATGAAAGAAATCCAATTTGATCTTGAAAGGTTAGAGAGGAAGTTGCACCCATAAAAGCAGAATTGGCTGCAATTAGGAGAAGGAAGGGGGAGGGGCAAAAGAAGATGAGAAGAAGAGAACAGCACCCACAGAAAAGGAAGAGACCCTGGAACTAAAAGTAGGATCGTAGGATCAGCAAAATAAAAATGGATGGAAACACCAAGCTGGTTATCTAGACCAGGGCCCTTCTCCACTGTGCAGACCAGACAGACAGTCAGCAGATACTGTCAAAGCAATCTCCCAGATCCAGAAGCAAAAATAAACAGACAAGTGAATAAACGAAAACGTAACAGTCTTGCAAGATATATCCAGGAGGGTCAAACTAATAGAGGCTTAGAGACAGAAACGTGAGAAAGAAAGAAACAATAAGAGAAATAATTGAAGCATCATTTCCAGGGCTGAAGTTTCTTAGATAATGGTCCACCGAGGCCAGAACAGGATGAAGAAGAAATACATCCACATTCTGATGAAATATAAGAACACCAAAAATAAAAGGAACATTCTAAAAGCTCCCACAACAAAAAAATAGAAGAGGGCCATGTGGTATGAATGAACCATTGGCAGCTATGGGAAGCTAAGAAAGTTCACAAGGACGTTTAAAGGAATCCAGAAGACCTTGGCCTCGGCTCAGTCTTCCTCAAGTGGTTGGACTGAGTGACGTGGATTACATTGCCTTTGCGACAGGTTCCACCACCTTGTTTTGAAGAGGATAAAGTTGCGTAATTATAATACTATGTGCTGCCATGGAGGGACATGTACTATGTGAAAGAAACAAGGTGCAGAACAAATGGACAATCTTATCCTATTGAGGCTAAATACACACACGTGCACATATAAACTGGACAGATAGAGATGATGATGATGAAGATAGATAGATAGATCGATGATAGATAGTTAGATAGATAGGTAGATAGATGATAGATAGATAGGTAGATAGAGATAAACATTTAAAAGGACACAGAGTACACAGGTGGGATTTGGGAGAATACATTGGCTTTTTATCTTCAATATTTGATACTTTCTTTCTCTCCTTTTTTTTTTTTTTTTTTTAAGAAGGAGTACAGATTACTTTTGAAAATTTTTGTTTAAACTGGGGGCTGCAGGAGCACGGTGCGCTCAAGAAGTGAAGAAAATCCTTGTGGCTGGTGAATGCCGAGAGTGTAAAGAGCCAAGCAGGAAGATGCCAGAGCTTTGGGCAGGGCAGGGTCAGGTCCCCACGTTCAGATGGGGCCAGAGAGGGAAGCCAGGAGTGTACAGAGCAGGGAAAGGATGACTCAGCTCTGGCCCGGAACACGGAAATAACACATCTGACCCTCGGCAGGGTTTGTTCTACGACCTAAGTGGATTCATCCATCGTGCACAGACAGAAGTCAAGAACCGTGAAGCCTGGATCGATTGTTTGGGGATCTAGGCTCCCTGCCCTAAACCTTGTTTCTCTACACGTCACCACTCCTAGTGCGGAGTTAAATTCCCGGACATGCTCAGAAGCAAAGCGAGCAAAACGAGGGTCACTAGCCACGGAATTATTCTTCTTGCTCTCCATGACCTTCCCGTCAGCAGTGGCACCAGCTACCCCTGGGTCTGAAATGCAGTTGAAAAAATGTCCCCAAACATGGTGGAAAATTCTAGATTATCTTGGGAGAACAGAGCATTCGATTGAATCCCCAAGCCCACCCATTCCTGGTCTTCCGTGTTGGGGACGCCCCTCAAATAGGTGGACCTGTGGGAGTGAGCTAGAGTCACACGGGCGACCACAGCCCCGAGGTTTCAGGATGGCCTGGTTTTGCCATCCCTGAAGAATTATGAGTGGGGAAGGGCACTGGACTCATTCTTATTTACCCTTACCGCAGAGCTGTCAGTTAGAGGGACAGATCGTGGCATGTGATTTATTTTCCCACCCTTTTGTGTGTGAGTTTCTGATGCTCAGAGGCGTTCATCACACTAAAGACACCCCACATCTGCAGCAGGCAGGTCCCCGGACTCTCCAAAGGGCTGCACAGCTGAACCTCGTGCTCTGAGCAAAGACCTTAGCCGGTTCCCGGGGATTTCCTTACCCTCCAAGATCTTACCTTGGCGTGTTGACCAGGATATCACTAGCGAAGAAGTATCAACGTGAGTCAAAGGCTCTTTTCTGAAATGTAATCAAATAGTGCCAGCAGAAGGAACCAGGATAAAAACAAGTGTTGAGTATTAAGTACAATTCAAGTCCTATTGTTGCCTTGGTTTAAAAAAACCCCACAAAACCACAGACATTTTTTGTATATAAATTTTTATTTCAAAGCCTCTGACCCCCAGAATGTGCTCCACAAAAAGGGATGTTCTTAACCAAATCAGGACAGTCATCAGTGGGATATTAGTTCTGGGGTGAAGTTTTCCACAAGGCTCCCCCCGTACTGTGGATGGTATGTTAATCATCTGTCCTTGGAAAAGCATGAGCACAAAATCAAGTCGTGTACTGAACCTTGAATGTTATTCTATAAACAAAATGAGTTTTAAGCCTCAGAAGACACTTCAGAACAAAGAACATGTTTTTAATGCCCATGAGAAAAAAACAAATATGATAAAGACGATGGGTGTAAAGGAAGACTGTTTAAAGCCGAGGTAGACGTTCTCCCATAGAAATCTCCACCAAGTCTGTTGCTGTGAGTCCCCAGGTCCCGGGGGAGGACACTTTTTTTTTTTCCGCGTTCTGACATCATCCGATGCAACCTGATGCAAAGCAACATGCAACTTGTCACAGGAGGAAATAACTCTGCGGCCAGCATGGAAAGTTTCAGGGAGCCCGGGGGCTGGGAAGCCAGCAGTTGAGGGTGGGGCAGACTGCCTCTTGGGGGAGGTCACAGAAACAGTGCTGCGGTTCCAAAGAGAAAGCAGGATCCAGTCATTAAAGAAAAGGGTGGGAATCCTTGCAGGCGGGAGTCATGATACAAAACTTCGGATAAAAAGTCAAGGCTTCTTTCAGAATGGCTGTGTGAATGTTCCGTGCTTCATGGGAAGTGGGCTTGGAGCGGAGCATCCATAGATACAAGATGCCCTAAGAACGGAGGTAACAGGAGTGATGCTGGTGGTCCTTGGTGCCCCTTCTGAGCCTGGGGGCCTTGGGGGCAGGATCGGGAGCATCTTCTTACTTTCCTTGCTTCCCAAGGAGCAAGGCCAGCCTGGTGAATGTCACAGCAGGTGATCGCTGGCCAGGCCGGTGAAGAGAATGAAAGCTCCCTGAAATGTGCCCTGCATTGCTGGGGCCCTCGGGACGGCTCCGTGAAAACAGCATGTGAGCCTCCTGCAGCCTACAGGGCCCAGGCAGGGAGACTTGCTCTCCAGGCCTTACATGGATATGTAGCACGTAGCCCGCCGCTTCTCACAGAACATGCACTCAAGTAATATGTATGAGCACACGAATGAGAAGTAGCTATTAAAATGGTTTATCTGTGGATAAATGGATGAACTAAATGAAGAACAAAACACAGACCAGCAAGATACTTCATGACGTTACTATCTTATTATAAAATTCATTTGTGCAACAATAAAAACAAGCACGTGCGCCAGGACTGGTGTAACAGCTTCGTGGCTTTTGAAGCACATCCATCTTCACGCCGTCCCCATTTCACAGAGGAGGAGGCTGAAGCCCCAGACGTCAGGCAACACGCCGAGAGCAGAGCAGCGATGAAAGGCAGGCGGGATTCGACCGCAGGGAGTCGGAACCAGTCCCAGCTCTGGACCACTCTGATGGGCAGCGAGCAGCAAGTCACAATTTCAAGAATCCCTGTCTTTTCCTGGTTGTCACATTTGCTTCATCTTGTTCGTTATGTATATTCCAGACGTCTTGCAAGCTTTCAGGTTACGTGATTAACAGCTTGGCCAACAAGAACCAGACCGTGGCTTGTTTATTGCTCGCTACGCAGCTCTACAAAGATGGGTGTTAAACCTAATTTCCTCATCGCTCGCTAACTGTGAGAGAATACTTAAGCTTGGAAACCTCCTACCTCACTGTTGAAGGCTCAGACAAAACAGGATCCATGAGACAGTTTCAAATGCCTTTCAGGGGTTCTGAACCCAGGGATTACCATCATTGGAGGGTTTCAAGATTTTATTTCAGTTGAAGCAGAATTAAAAGAAAATAATTTTTTTTTTAATTTTTTGAGAAATTTTTCTCCACTGAGATTGTGAAAACATCATTAAACAAATTTTATATACGTACTAAGGACACCCAGGTGTTTCCAAATATCTAAACATTTGGAATTATATGTAATTAAGAATTATCAAAGAATACCTTTGCTGTGAGTCATAAAATCTTTAGCAATTGATTAAGAAATTTTTAAAAATTATTAGCTCTTGAAAAAGACCTGAAAATATAACTGTTTCATAAATTGAAAATGGAATCCTCTTAATTGAAGATCTTGTCTGTAACTCACACCTGGGGAGCCATGGAGGAATTAAAGCTTTTCCGCAATCTTCCCCAAATGCACGCTCAGGTAAAACAATATTACAAGACAGGAAAAGAGATGAACTTTTATCCACCATCAATCATTTACTGATCATGCACCTGGGACCAAGCATTGTGTTGGTTAGGCTTGGGATTCAGAGACCAGTGGGGCAAACTTCCTGCCCACAAACTTACTTCCTGTTCACAAGCAACTTCCTGTCCACAAACTTACTTCCTGTCCACAAACTTAACTCCTATCTACAACTACTTCCTGTACACAAACTTACTTCCTATCCATCAGCTTCCTGGTGGGAAAGGGAGGTGAGAAGGAGCAAAGTAGTGGTTGCCATGGGAACCAGGCCAGGGAGTCTCTGGGAGAGAGGACACCTGAAGATGGGCATCCGCACTGAATAGGAAGGGGCTGCAGTTCCTGGGAAAGCACGAGAATTGGGGTGGGGGGGGGGTCTAGAGAGGAGGTGAGAATTGTGCTTGCTCTTGGAGAACAGGTGGAAATTGGATGCTCAGAGGGAAGCAGTGAGGGCCCAGGAAGCAGAGGGGACTCCTTGGTGATCCAATGTCAGGGTGACAATAATAATAGAAATCATTGTAACTGGAGAGAACGACTTCAGTAAGGGAGAAGGAGAAATGTAAGTTAGAAAGGCAGATTGGGGTCAGAGTGTGGTCATTCTCAAATGTTAGACTGAAAGCATTATCCTGTAGGTAACAAGGAATAGTGGACGCTTTGGGAAACAATATTAACATAAAATAAATCACTAAAAACATCCTATCAGAGTTGGAAATGGCTTTAGAGAATATCCAGCCGCCACTCCCGCTCCTCTAGATTGAAGCCCCTTGTGTCTAGAAGGCTGATTTATTTTCCCTGTATTCCCACAGTGCCTGGCAGAAAGTAATCACTCAGTACAAATTTAATTTTAAAATGAAAGAATAGGAAAGTGTAGCCCACAGCAATTGACTTAGTGCCTTGCCTAAGGTCACCCTGCAGGGAGCAGACCCTAGGTTCTCTGTTCATCCGGGACCAGAACCCATTTTGGCCTCATTCGGTCTTAAACATAAGTTAGATATTTTATCCACACAAAGACAGCTATCTAGATATATGAACTTCCAGAAAGTTGACTGTATTTTTCCAGTTGACACATGGACATCTGATGTCTTTCAAATATACACATTAAGTCATTAAGTTTAACATTAAAATATAGGTGTAAAATTTTCTGGAGTCAACCTTACCATACTAATATTACAAGGGTTCACAAGCTATATTATATATTAAAATCCATTTAAGAGGAAGAACTAAGAAAGCCCTAATCCTACAAATCTCTTTCTCTCTCCTTCTCTCTCTCTCTCTCTCTCTCTCTCTCTCTCTCTCTCTCTCTCACACACACACACACACACACACACAGAGGAACACACACATACAATAACTGCTCGCTAAGATTATGAATTCATTAATTCTCCGCTCTTTCAAGCACTTCATTTTTCTACTGCAACCCTGGGTGGAGGGAAATACGTGAAGCAAGATTGGTCGTGAGTTTATAACTGCTGAAACTAGGTGATAAATATATGGCTACTCCTTATACCTTGCTCTCTACTTTTACCCATTAAAAAAAATTTCTCACTAGAAAATGTTTTTTAAATAACTGTGAAAAAGTAATATCCATTAACAAATAAATATTTCATGCCAAATTGGCTTATTGAGCAACATTCTGAAGGAAACAATGAAAACTGAAAACTGGGTGAACAGGGTATCTTTAGAATGGTTTCCTAGCAGGTGGCTGCAGGGGTCTGGATGCACCGAGTGTAGGTAATTTGTGAAGTTATCACCGTAGAAGAGGAAACAGAGCTGTAGGACTTTCTATCCTACCGTACAACTGCCTGCTGAACAGAGAGCTGCCACGTTGTTTCAGGGACAAAGCCATTTTGTAACCCCAAACTTAAAAACAGCGTTATTATTCAGAAGAGATTAAGAGGATTTCTAGCAATGTGAGTATTTGAAAACTCAATGACTAGGAAGCATTCACCAAATTTTATAAATCGAGACTCCTGATTTTGGTTTTTCTTGTATACCAAAATAGACCTTTCCACATGGGCCCAGCTCACCGCAACCCATAAGCAGGAGCAGGTTGGGAAAGCCAGCTGCCCTGAACCCCTTCACTACTAGTGCAGTCCATAAAGTTGACCACCTGTGCCTGAAGGTCTGTGGTACCTATGTGTGTGAATGTTAAACATACAGGACTAAGCCCCTTTAGAAGGTATAGTCTCATCTTATTGGCTATAATCCTTGACCAATCCAAACCAAAAGTAGACAGTTGTAACCCTAAGGGCTAAAAGAATCTAAAACTGAACTTACCTCCCTAAACTGTGAGCACAATTGTCTGTCTTCATTTTATCATTTGCTATTTTTGAAGGAGAAAAATGGAGAAAGATTGAAATGTGATAAGAGAAACCGTCAGAACCTAAAGTTCTATGTATACATTCCTGGTTGTATAACCAATGTCAAGGGTTGGCTGGGCATAGAAAGAACCCCAGAAATGTCTGCTCTTACTAGTATATATAGGATGGATAAACAAGGTCCTACTGGATAGCACAAGGAACTATATTCAATATCCTGTGATCAACGATAAAAGAAAAGAATATAATGTATAACTGAATCACTTTGCTGTACAGCAGAAATTAACACAACACTGTAAATCAACTATACTTCAATAAAAATTTTTTTAAAAAAGAAACATTTGCTCTTGAGCATAGAAATCATTGTTATCAATCTCATTACATGAGAATAAGTTGAAAGTATAGGCACATCCTATATACATCTTAGCACACATAGTTAGTTATATACAGTAGACGAATTGTTCATACAGACTTGAGCAGCAAAAAACCTTAGTGAGTAAACCCTGGCACACTGGATGCTTCGTATTTCAGTGTGTTCAGATATCTGGGAAAGTAGGGAATCGAATTTGTAATTGCATTTTAAACTCAAAGCCTAAACTATATTACTATGTTTATAAGGCGTGAATAGTTATAGCAGGTACAGGGTCCTGGAAATACCGATTCTTTCTTCACAGGCCGCTGAGGCATCCTTTAAGAACAGAATAGTTTTCATGTTTCTATTCGGGATGAAATCAACCACACTCAGCCACAATCTGTAGCTAAAACAAGGTGAGTAAACTGGATTTTAGGCTGAAATTATTGTGAGGTGAAGCTTGAAAGGCAGGAAGTGCCTCTCAGAGTCCTGGGCTCCAGGGATTGGAGGAAATTACTACGTGCAGAAAGGCCCTCAGAGGGGGGCTCCAGCTAAAGATGGAGTTAAATGGCCTGGAACTCAACTTACAAGTAAGTTAAAAAATAACAAGTGTCCTCCCTTTTCCCTGTTCCTTTAATTGAAGTATTTTCTATCTTGAAGGCCTCTTTTGAAATGCAATACTCCTGGGAGTGGTCACACCTTAAATTATCAGCTGACACTTTCTGAGAGATTAGGACAGCCCACAGAGAGAAAGAATGGGATTTAGGCAAAGTGCCTGGGAGTGGAGGGAAGGCCAGAGACAAAGGGGGGAAGAAAGCTTAGTTGATAACCAGACAAATTCTCCTACTCAAGAGCGTTCTGGTCTACAATCCAGACTCCTAACCTCTGAGTGCTGTCCTTCGACCAAGAAGGTAAAGGATGGCTCACGTGTTGCTGTGTAAGCTATTTTGGCACAATCTCCCAGGTTATCTTGGAAGCAATTGGAATTCCCTGAGTGGGGCAGGCAGGAAGGCAAAGGAAATAAACCCTTAATACAATTGAAAAGCATTGACTTTTTACTTCAAACATATTTAGACGATCCCTGAGGGGTGTTTGTACACTTGAGATCAGACTTTAGAAAAACTATAAATGCACTTTAAGGTAAAGACATAGTCAACAGAATAGCAAGTACTGATAAATCTTTATCCTGAAAACTCATCCGATTCTTCTAGCGATGCAACTAAGATACTCTACCAAAAACTATGTTGCTGAAGGATTGGAAAAATAAATTTCTGCTTCAGGAATCTATTCTCTCTTTCCTTTTTCAGATGTACTTTTAAGATTTACTCTTTTAGCAGAATGGAATAATGCCATTGGCAGCGACATGGATGGACCTAGAGATTGTCATACTGAGTGAATGAAGTCAGACAGAGAAAGACAGATACCATGTGATGTCACTTACATGTGGAATCTAAAATATGACACAGACGAACCTATCTACAAAACAGAAACAGGCTCACAGACATAGAGAACAGACTCGGGGATGCCAAGGGGGGAGGCAGTGGGGAAGGGATGGATTGGGAGTTTAGGATTAGCAGATGCAAACTCATTAAATAAGATGGATAAACAACAAGGTCTTACTGTATAGCACAGGGAACTATACTCAGTATCCTGTAATAAACCATAATGGAAAGGAATATGAAAAAGAATATGTATACACATATATAAGTATATATATTGATAACTGAATCACTTTGCTGTATAGCAGAAATTAACACAACATTGTAAATTGGCTATACTTCAATAAAATGAATTTTTAAAAGTACTTACTCTTGGGCTTCCCTGGTGGCGCAGTGGTTAAGGATCCGCCTGCCAATGCAGGGGACACTGGTTCGAGCCCTGGTCCAGGAAGATCCCACATACCGCAGAGCAGCTAAGCCCGCGCGCCGTAACTACTGAGCCTGCACTCTAGAGCCCGTGGGCCTAGAGCCCGCGCTCCACTACAAGAGAAGCCACCGCAATGAGAAGCCCGCGCACTGCAACGAAGAGGAGCCCCTGATCGCCACAACTAGAAGAAGCCCACGCAGCAACGAAGACCCAACGCAGCCAAGAATCAATAAATAAAATAAAATTAATTAATTAGCTTAAAAAGATATATATTTACTTTTTTAGCAACTTTCAAATATGTAATTCAGTATTGTTAACTATAGTCACCATGCTGTACATTACATCCCATGTCTAAAAATAATCTATTTTTAATTTTTCTTAGTACCCTGGCTGGAGTATTTATGCATTACCTTCAAATATCTGCTTGTATTGATCAATTTACAACAGAAGCTTGTCGCAATGCTTCCTTGGAACCATACCACGCAGAGAAAATAATCTGTTGTGTTTTTTTCACACTTCTTCCTATAGACTTCCTAGAAGCAATAGCACTGAGCAAGCTCTTCAAAGTTTAATTGACCTCACTGGGTCTGTAACTGCATTAGTAAACCCTAATGGCCTTAAGTGTTACCAGAAGTTGCTGAGCACGGGCTTTGTAAATACATATTTTGTGAATATTAGCTCCATTTCTCCAGGTGTGATATGGGCAGTGGGTACAGCACAGAGAGAAGAAACCAAAAGTTGCCTCCTAACTCCACTTTCACATCCATTTGTGTCTCTGTTGCCACGAAACTTTTCACCATCACTAACAATGAGCAGCAGAACAGACGTGAGTTTTAATTCGTTTCCCTTATTTTCACACTCAGGTGACCAGATTCATGAGCAACGGAAGGGTCAAAACTATCAGTATCCTTAGGTAAGCGTCAGAATCATTTGAAAGTGAGCGTGAAGGGAAAACAGGTTTGTTCTTTAAGCTTTAATGTGGCAGGTGTAGCTGAGCTCCTTTTGTGCACCAGACAGTGGGTTTGAAAAGACAGGGGAGGGAATACGGCCATCGCCTTTCAGGACAGTATCGTGTGGCCATGTGCAAACTGGGTCTGATTTACGAAATAACTGGTAACAGTGGAATTGTGCTGAGAAACATTCAACTAATGATCAGGAAACTTGGCTTATAATCTCAGTGTTGTCCATTACGAGGTGTGTGACCTTGGACAAGTCACAATGTCTGTCTCATGGGTTTCTCCCCGTAAAATGTGACATCTGGCCACGGCGAGATGGCTCCTTTCTGATCCAGAATTGTCCGATTCCATGTGAGTCAAGTCCAGTGAGGGAGCAGCCAGGGTTCATGGCTAGAGCACCTGTCACCCGTTGGGTGGGTGACATGTGTTACATCCCTTAAAGCACCTCAGTCCTGTCCACATCCTCTCTCTGCCCAAGGTCCTCAGTTTAGGCTCTTGACTGCTAAGGAAGAATAATTATTTAAATGTAGACCAATTGGTAAAACCAGCATATTTTAGAAAAAAGGGGAGGAGGGCTCAACTTCTCATTATGTAAAAAATTCAAAATATGACGTCAGATGAGGGAAATGTGTAATAAGGACCAACACAGCCCCTGGTTAGAACAAGAATTCCACAGAACCGACAGGGACAGTGATTCAACTGATCCGATTTGATTGAAGCAGGCAAAAATGAGGCAGTCTCTTGCTATTAGATTTTGGACTTTAAACAATTTTAGGGGAAAGTTCTATTAGTTAGCCGTAAAAATGCTATAAATCTACCCTGATTTCCCTGAACCTTTGTATGAGAACCTGTGTGTGTGAGATCAGTAGATCTTAGAGAAAGCAAGAAATATTGAACAATCTGAAAAGGTAAGTGAGAGAAACCCAATTACAAAGGCCACAGTTCAACCCCAAACGGATGTATTTGAAAGGAACGTGGCTAACACAGGTTCGTCAAAATGGATGACGCCCAGTCTACAGGGTCTGATTTTCAAAGCCTCACTCTCCTGCCCCCACGGCCATTTCTAGGTCTTTCGAGAGGAGAAGGTCTTCTTCAGCTTCCTGGGGTGAGGGGTGTGAGCAGAAGGGAGCCTGAAACCCTCCATCTCCACATGAACCCTCAGAGACAGGTCGCCTGTCACCCCAGGCCCACACGACGGACGGGAAGCCAGGCTGCTTCCCAGGCAGCTGTCACTTGTGTGTGGTAAACGGTGACCTAGTCATTAAACGTATATCCTACGTGGCAGCCACTGGCTTTGTTCAGGACCCAAACCCTCTGTCGCCAGAGATACCAACAGCCCTGTTTGCTCGTCCGCTCCGAGGTGATGGCCTACAGATGTGATGACCTTCTTCGTTCTAACAGATTCTCCTGCTGTTTGGAGACTAGGAATGAAGAACCTTACTTAGTTTAATGCTCCCTGAACATTAGACTGATTTGAAAAAATCGTCGTTGTTTTGACAAGGATGTTGACATTTCAGACAGAAGAGCCATGCACGGTGGGGATGCCTCGGGCTCAGATCCAGCAAACTGGAAGGACTTCACGCAGCCAAGCTGAGGGTAGCGGCTCTGGAGCACGAGGTGTGGTTTCCACCCTCGTGTCCCACCTGCAAGCTGGGTGGTCTTGGGCGAGTTTCATCATCTCTAAATCTTAGTGGCACTGGAAGCTTAAAGATCACTGGGAGGTTTATATGTGACGATAATATACATAATAATAACTAATAGTTAGCGCTGTTTTTATTCCATTGTCAGCGCTGCCATAACAAAGTACCATAGACAACAGAAATGGATTCCCTCACAGTCTGGAGGCTGGAAGTCCAAGATCAAGGTGTCGGAAGGGTTGGTTCCTTCTGAGGCCATGAGGGAGGCTCTGCTCCAGGGCTCTCTCCGCGGTTTGCAGGCAGCCGTCTTCTTCCCGTGTCTTCTCACATCATCTTCCCTCTGTGCATGTCTGTCTCCGTGTCCAGATTTCCCATTTTTCTAAGGCCACCAGTCATATTGGATTAGGGTCCATCCTGGACCTCCTTTTACCTTGATTTTCTTGTTAAAGATCCAATCTCCAAATACAGTCACCTTCTGAGATGAGGACTTCAAAATACGACTTTGGAGGGGACACAGTTCAACCCATAACACTGTTGCTATAAATAACAATAATAATAATTGATATTTTTACTGTAATTATCATGATCATGTTTGGAGCAGAGGTCATTCATTCCAGGGAAGTACATGATGTCTTTGAAACTGAGAATTCTTACCCACTATCTTGTAATAGCTGACTGAGAAGGGGGTGACTGGGTAAATGAAAGAACGAATAAGTGGGTGAATTGTGGGCAGGATGTAAGTACCATTAAGGATTTATAACCAACAGGACTAACAGAGCTCCCAGCATCTGAGGGAATGAGTCGCAGACACGAATAAGATGCCCCATAAAGAACCTGCAGTTCCAAGGCCACGGCGATAGGAGGACAAAACAAAGACGTCTGTCTCAGAGGAACCAAGGTCAGAAAGAAAGTTGCAGCAAAGCAGGCTTGAGGACTTCCCTGGCGGTCCAGTGGTTACGACTCCACACTTCCACTGCAGGGGGCACGGGTTCGATTCCTGATCAGGGAACTAGGATCCTGCACGCCACGGTGCGGCCAAAAAATAAAAATGTATTAAAAAAAATAATTCTTATTAAAAGAAGAAAAAGCAGGCTTGATGCTGAGTGGGGCTCCCTTTCCCCTCCCCGACTCCCCAGCCCTGTGCTTCACCTCTCAGTACCTCAGGGTCCACAAGTTGTATCTACGGGTAACTGTAAAAGCACCCAGCTCAGAACCTACACATCACACCATCATATGCACACAAACATGTTAGGGTTTTTTTTTCCTTCCCGCAATTATGTGAAGCTCCACAATTCTGGACCCTTCGGGAAGGCCCCAGGAAGCCCAGGGATCAGCAGTGGAAATCCTGGAGGAAGTGCCAGGGCTCTCCTCACTGCAGCAGGGGCGGGAAAACCCTCCGAGCACGGTGTCCTCAGAATCTCCACGGAAACCACCCCGAGGGGTGACTCAGAGGACATAACCTGTTTGACGTAGGTTACATTGTCGCCAGGTTGAGAGCACGGGGACAACATAGCCTTCGGTGCATAAGAGACTCAGTGGATTTTGGGTTATACTTAGAGGGTTTGTTTGTTTGTTTGATGTTAGTATAAGAGAAAATTGCTTTATTTCAAAGGCCAAACTCATTTTCCTCGGAAGTCAAAATATTATTTAATATATACCTATTAGCCAACTGGAGTTGAATTATAACTTAAAAATGAGAAATAAGAATGTCCTTTATGAAAAGCAACGTGGGGCTTCCCTGGTGGTGCAGTGGCTAAGAATCCACCTGCCGATGCAGGGGACACGGGTTCGAGCCCTGGTCCGGGAGGATCCCACGTGACGTGGAGAAACTAAGCCCGTGCGCTGCAACTGCTGAGCCTGCACTCTAGAGCCCGCAAGCCACAACTACCGAGCCCGCGCGCCTAGAGTCCATGCTCCACAACAAGAGAAGCCACAGCCGTGAGAAGCCCGCGCACCGCAACGAAGAGTAGCCCCCTCGCGCCACAACTATAGAAAGCCCGTGCGCCGCAACAAAGACCCAACTCAGCCAAAAACAAATAAATAAATAAATGTACTTCAAAAAAATAAAAATCAGTGGGACACACACACAAAATCTAAATCTAAATACCTAATTCAACAGGCTGATTGTAAATATGATTGTAAGTAGCCTGTGGGCTACTCCTACTTCCAACAAAATATGCCTTCTTCCGGGTGACAGCAAACTCAGATAAACAGATAAACAGACGCAGGGAGTCTGACTGATTAATATGAAAGGTGCTAGAAGGGCAGAACTTCGGAAGAAGAGAAAGTAAAAAAGCCCCCCCAAAAGGTATTATCAGTCTCCTACTGATTTGACAAAACAGCCTCATTTGTTCTTGGAACTTGATTCACAGTTGGTGGTGAATTACAGACAGGGCAGAAAGATGAAATTCCTTAAAGTATAATTCTCAAGGGTGTGGAAAGGATTCAAAGAACCCTGTGAAACTGAACACAGATCGTGCTTTGTTTTCAAGGAAAATCATATTTGAATTACCAACCTAAATATTTCAGTACACTTTTATGAGACAAATATTTTCTTGGGATGATAAAATATGCGTTTTGCAAAAAAATAGAAAGCATGTCCAAAAGGACTGAAATATGTATTTAGGGTGTGTGTGCGTGTGTGTGTGTGCGTGTGTGTGTCTGTGCATGCGCACATACACACATATGTACTTATATAATATAGACATCAATATGCATATACACCACATACATGCCCTGTATCACATTCATACACTATCTATCTATACACACACACTAGTAGTCATTATTCATAGCAGATCTAGTCTAAATACTGTGATCCACCCTCACAGTCCCCACTTAACGGAGACGCACTACCACTGTGCTAATCACCAGGGTAAAGCACTGTGCCTATAGTTACAGTTTAGTTTTACACTTAGAATTCACAGTTGGTCTCACACACACAATGGGATCTGAGTATTTAACAGTTCTCAGAACTTCATACAAACTAGTAAAAGAGAGATCCCATTGCTTTTGGAGAAGGAGAAAATTAGTGGTTTGTGCAATATTTATAATAAAGGTAGATGGAATCCAAAACAAGGATTTGTCTTTAGGATGAACAGCTGAACTGGCACTACCTGGGCTAACAAAGGGTCGTGAACTCCTTGACCGTATTCTGTTCAAGGACTTTGATAAAGGACCGGTCATGGGGTTTTGAAGGTCCAGTGATCTCATCAGGAAACATCCGGCTCCCATTGCGACACTGCCTACTGTGGACAACGGATCCTCTTTGGAAGAGCTTGGACCTTGTTAGGACACAGAACGGCTGCACCAGGGTCAGACCTGAGAAGCCAAACAACAGCAACGCACCCGCTCCCAGACCCTGACCAGCCCTGGCGCCTGGACACACAGAACCCAGAGCAGAGGTCAAGTCCTCTGCAAACTGGCAGCGGGCAAGGCTCTGGGGCGATTCTGCAGACAGCCCAGTCACCCTCAGCTGGTTGGCTAAAGGATCGAATTTTACCACCTGTTGGAGACAGTGTCTGATTTTGCTCCAATATCTGAAGAAACTTTTAAAGCCAGAGTGCAATCACGTGGCCTCCTTTCCACATCCACTGGGGGCTGGGAGGGCAGAGACGGACACCAAGTTGTCCTGCTGCCTGCAGTGCAGAGGGTGTGCCAGGGACAATACGCATAATGGGAGAGTTAATCAAATTTCAGTTTTCAACTCTGAACCCTGAATGGAGCCCGCCTTGTCCCCAAGTCATCAGCTAAAGAGAAAAGGCTAAACCAAGTGACCACGTGGATACACTGATTGCTGACCTTGTGGATGTCGGACGTTGGAAAGGATCAGGGGGCTCAGGGGGTTCCCTGAAGAGGAGGGGTCCCAGCAGGGACTTGAAGGAGACGTAGGGTCCTTGAAGGCAAAGTGAGAAGGGAGGTCTTTCTGAGCCCCACCCCCTAATCTATAAACCAGTCTTTCCCATTTTCTCATCAGTATTTGTCAGCATCATTTACCTTTAAAATTCTGTGCAAACGAAAACGATTAAAAGCAGTTCAGTTAATTCAAGATAATTATTTCAGTGGAAGAGATTTTTGTTTTCCTAACCCCCCTCTGTCTGCAGAGAGGCAGCTCTTGGTTACACCTACCGTGGAAAGCCTTCGCTCTGCTTACTTTAAAGAATAAGCCACTGTTTGATTTGGTTTCTCATTTTCAATATGTAAACCCTGGTCTCTTGTGTCTCCATTCCAGGAAGGAAAAAGAAAAGAACAAAGCTCTTTAAATATCAGAGTTATGGCTGCTTACAGATGCACACAGCCTCAATACTTTATATAACAGCCGCTTAGGAGAATGCGTAAGAATTTCCCATCTGGCAGCCTCGATTTGACAGGTGTACCTCCATCGAACCACTCACTTTTTATTTGGCTGCAATTTGTTTGGTTTTTCTGGCTGCATTGCAAGAGTGTGTATTTATTCCAAAAGGTCGTTCACCTATTCCACAGTTCAAAGGGACCATTTTGTTCATTTGAAGGGTGACTGTAATGATATAGGAAGACATAGCCAAGGAAGGTGAGTTAGAATTGTGAGTAAACTTAGTAGGAAAACCTAGGAGTATAAACCACGAAATACAAAAAACAAAATAAAAATATCGTTCCTTCGTTAAAAAAAAAAAAAGAAAAACAAACAAACAAAAAAACAACCAAAAAAATCGCTAGAGCAAACCACACTGCAAGAGTTTTACTCTATACCAAAAGTAATAATCACAGCTGCTGCAAATACTTCATTTATTTGTTTGATTCATATTCTGCATTGGCAGCATATTCTGTCTGCTTGATTTAACTAACCCACAGCAAATGAAAATAGAGATTCATATAAATTTGTACACAGATTGCAATGGAGTCCCTACCTGAACTTAGGGTTTACTTGATTGGATGAATAGTGATGTGTCTTACCCACCTCCTGTCATACTACTCGCCACGTGACAGGCCAATAGGTCAAGAGACCAGTTGTTGGGACAAGGAACAGTGACTTTATTCAGAAAGCCAGCAGACTGAGAAGATGGCGGACTCGTGTCCCAAAGACCCATCTTCCCTGAGTTAGCATTCAGGCTTCTTTTATACTAAAAGGGTAAGGGGTAAAAGTCCTGGTTCTGGTCAGACTTAGGAGGGGATATGTTAATTGCTTCCTTCCTGCAGCCATTCACAGGTGGGTCTGGTCAGGATGTCTCCTGTGAGCTAAAAAAAGGTATCTTAGCTTAACGCTCGTAACCTAGGAGGCACACTTCCCAGAGATGGGCCAGTATGTAGGAACTAAGCTTATAAGCAGCATCCCCTTAGTGATGAACTCACAATAGAATACAAAGGTTCTTCTCTACTACATGAATAGCTTTCCCTACTCCCATGGGTCGGCCCACTTCTGGTGAACAAAAAACTAGACTGTGGCTCCATCATCTATCTTTTTATTCAGAAAAGACCATTCTTGCAGCAAGGATGAGGGCAAGTATTTCCAAAAAATAGTACGTTTACTAGCTAGGATCATATTCGACAAAAATCTTGCTTGGCCAATCAAAGGCTATGTTCAGATAAGACAGGTGGCTGTCTTTGGTTGTACCATATTAAAATATTTGATTTACATCAGATTTTTATAATCATACGACTGTGGTTTTCACAGATGTTTGGCCTGTAAAAATGCTGACGTTTACAATTCATGTGCTACCATCTACCCGTATTTATGGAGGCTACGAGAAAGAAACCAGAACCACTTGGGAGCCGAAAAGCATTTGAACGAACTTCATCACTGACTGCCATAGGACTTTCAGATCTGAGTCCCCTCTGAGTCTGATTTTCCTCAAATGCGAAAATGCAGACAATACGACCTACAGCAGAGCTGGTGTAACTGCACAGTTCACGTGGGTGGAAGAAGGGCTGAGCACACTGCCTGGCAGGAGAGAGGCATTAGGTGACGCTAATCTGCGCCCTCCCCTTTAGAAAGCTCCGCATCGTCCCAATGGCAAACACAAGCACTGACAGGTGTGTGTCTGACCCCTCGGCAGGTGTGCCGGGCTGGGAGCAGAGGTCAAGCATCTGGATGGCCGTATTTATCCACTAACTGACACCCTTGCTCTCTCTCCTTAGGCTCAGCCTGAATATCTAGATGGAGAAGCCCGCTCTCCCCTCGAGGTGGGAACGCAGAGTCATGGACGCGAATGCAGATGCGGTGGGGTAATTACAGCTGTGTGCTGCCCATCAAGCCTTTCCTGTTATTTACATGCTCAGATGAAGTGGGCCCTGTTCACAACCGTGGCATCTACCCTGGGACTTGTACCAAACAGAACCTCAAACACAAACCAGAACAAACTGCGCTAATTTGCTGAACCCCAAATGGAGCCAAATTCAAAGCTTTTATTTTCGAAACTGCCAGTAGAGAACCACAGTTTCAAAAACACCAGGAAAACAGTCTCAACAAGACATCACTACAGGAAAGATTCCTGCAATCTATTTCAGTGTGCTGTGGGTTTTTCTCATTCTACTTTCTCAACTTGCTGAATTCGTTATTAAAACAATAACCTAAGTAATCTGACGGCTCCTCCATGGAGCCACGCTTCATTCACCCTAAGATCTCTCAATCAAATGGAGATATGATCAGTGTGATCAATTTAGAGATTTCTATGGCATCTGTTCTGTGACGTAGTAAATCTATGTCTCTGTGAGAGAAGTACATTGATTTTTTTCCAGAGCAGGATTATTTTTTTCAGTTCTAAGAAAGAACTGCTGAGGGCTGCAGAACTGAGCAGATCGCCCCATGGAAGAATCTGCTTGGCTGATAAGATGGTTACTGCACATCCTGAATAACCGTCTGACTAGGTCACCAACGCTGTTTGACTGGACCATACCAAAATATTTAAGGTATCGAATTTTCCAGAGTTCACGGTAACTGTCTTGCCCAAGACCTGGACTTCAGCTTAGATTTTCCCGTCATCCCTTCGTTCACAGCGACCGGTCTGGGGCCACGTCTGCGGATCCAGTCTTTACTCTGTTGACCACACAGGGGTCTTTGTAATAATACCGTGTCTGATCTGAGTAAAAGGTAATCAGTAAAAGGTGATACTGAGTGCTGGGTGGTCATCACCTGAAGACAGGGTTCAAGGACCTAGCTAAGACCTGAAGCTGGATATGACTAAGAAATTCTGTAAATCCTCAAACAAGTGCAGTGAGGTGTTTATCAGAGCAAAGAGATGCTCCTTTACAAAAGAAAAAAACATTTTCTTGATCTGTGAAAATGGCAGAACCTCTCCCCTCTACCATGATGGGCAGCCTCTGCCTTGAACAGCAAACTTGCAGATTCACAAAGGTAGTAAAATACAGCACTTCCTCCTGCCTCGAGGTATAATATTTTATTCATAGAAGAGCTGTGTGACCCTTGATGTATATGGACTTCCATTAATAGGCAAAATTCAATCTGAAGGTGTCACCTCCAGGCTCCCTTAAATTCAACTCTCAGTCAGATGTGCTGGGCGTCCCCCCTCCTCAGGTAATTCTTCCCCAAAAAGAAAAAGAAAAAACAGGGGAAAAGGAAAGACAAGCAGGTTAGACAGGTACTCCGGAGAAACAACTTGAGCGCCAGTATAACTCATGCGGGTCCAGGTAGAGCCCTGAATCTCCCAGTCACAGAGAGAACGGCTCTAGGTTACAGTAGAGCCATTTTATTTTATTCTCTAAATTTGTACTCCCAAGTTTATTTATTTATTTATTTTATTAATCGAAGTATAGTTGACTTACAATGTTGTGGTAGTTTCTGGTGTACAGCACAGTGATATATATATATATATATATATATATAAATACATATATGTGTGTATATATACATATGTATATATTCTTTTCCGTTATGGTTTATTACAAGATATTGAATATGGTTCCCTGTGCTATACAGTAGGTCCTTGTTGTTTACCTATTTTTTATATAGTAGTGTGTATCCGTTAATCCCAAATTTCTAATTTATCCCTCCGCCTCTTCCCCTTTGGTAACCGTAAGTTTTGCTTTCTACGTCTGCGAGTCTGTTTCTGTTTTGTAAATAAAATTCACTTGTATCATTTTTTTAGGTTCTACATATGAGTGCTATCACATGATATTTGTCTTTCTCTGTCTGATTTACTTCACTTAGTACGATAATCTCCAGGTCCATCCATGTTGCCACAAATGGCATTATTTCTTCCTTTTTATGGCTGAGTAATATTCCATTGTACACATGTACCACATCTTTTTATCCATTCATCTGTTGATGGACATTTAGGTTGCTTCCATGTCTTGGCTATTGTAAACAGCGCTGCAATGAACATTGGGGTGCGTATAACCTTTCAAACCATGTTTTTCTCCAGATACATGCCCATGAGTGGGACTGCTGGGTTATATGGTAGCTCTATTTTTAGTGTTTTAAGGAACCTCCATACTGTTCTCCACAGTGGCTGCACCAACTTACATTCCCACCAACAGTGTAGGAGGGTTCCCTTTTCAGAAGAGCAATTTAAAATCTTCTCGGATAGGTAATGTGTGGTGTCAGATACACCAAAATGTGTGATTTATTTTCTCCATAAATTGTGAATGTTTTCCAATTAGCCCCAAACCTTTAAGAAGCTGTAATTGGCCTTAAATAGAAATTCAATTACACATTTATCATCATGTCTATTCTCAAGTGTTTGATTTCTTTAGGTTCAGAGTCTTCATTCATCCACTCATTCATTCATTCACTTGGTTCCGAGCCTGACATCAGATAAAAACAGAATTGCAGGAAGTGTATAAAACCATGCAGGGACCCCCAAATTGATTACTTTTAACTTTCTTAAACTACTAAAATGTAACTCAAGTACATAAATCTATCTGCCAAGGAAGGAAGTGGGGTGTTAAATTTTCTGAAATATAGGACAGGACAGTGGACTCCTTGGGATTTGAAGCCCAGTATTTTAAGCTTCCGGCCATTCTAAGCCCTTGGCACTTGCCCACGACATTGGTGCAGGACCCTCGACCCACCCCAAAACGGCTCCAGTCTGGGCCGAGGGCAGGGACAAAGGCAGAGCTGCCCACCGCACAAGCTCACCGCTGGCTGCCACTCCCAGAGAAAACAGAAAGGTCAGCCCTTCCTTATGCAACTCCTAAAATTAATTTGGTGCTTAGCCTCAGAGGTGGATCAAAGGGTGGATTACCTGAGGTTGCCTCTGTACTAACAAAGGCATCTCTTCAGCATGGTAAATCGGTGTGATGGCCCTGGGCCCAGAGCAGCGATTTGAGAAAATCACCCATGGCAACAATTAGGCCATGAGCCTTCAGTGACTGCCAGGAATCTCAGTGAATATTGGAGGGAGAGAGAATTTATATGTAATCCAATTTAGAACAAAAACATCAACTGAACATTCCCTGTTCTGCGAGGGCGAAACCCAGCCCAGGTCTGAAGGGACCCGATGGCTGTGCCTCCAGTGAGACATTTATCTCACAAAGCCTTGGCTTCCTCGTCTGTAAAATGGGATATCAACCTCACAGGCTCTGTGAGGCTTCAAGGCCGGCACAGAAGTGCTCAGCAAGCAAGTTATCATTATAATGATCCTTCAGGCTGCTGTGATAGCAGGAAGTCCACACCAAGAAGCAAAGGCCTCCCAAACAAGGGAGCACCCAATTGTCCTAATATAAGCCTCACAGAGATGCTCTCCGTGTGGAAGCTGAGAGGAGGGACCTGCAAGAAAGAGGTACAGAGCTGACATTCTCAGCTCCAACACGAGGGAAAATTCAACCTCACAGCCTTCTTGTAGACCTGTGAAGACCCGAAGTCTTGGAGAAAAACTTCAACAAGGAAGAAATAGCAAAAGTCACACAAAAATGAACTTTAGCAGCAGGAAGGAGCCCCTTTGGGCCCCAGCATCTCTGACCAAATGGAAGCAGACCTTGACGCGTGCTAATTAGGTGAGTGCTTCTTAAACATATGCCTCATTTTCCAGTGGAGACCCTCAGCCCTCACATGAATGGATGGACGGCTGCGGTCACTGGTCAAGGAGCAAGAGATGGGTGAGGACGAGTGATGGGGGAGGTTATCCTCAATGGGGCTGCACTCTGTCAGTTCCCAGGCATCTAAGGAATCACCTTTACTGGGAGAGGGAGGGGTCCAGGACGAAGCAATCGTCCCTTAATAACGAACTCTCTTTTATTCCACATATTTTACGTGGCAGGCAACGTGCTGGCTATTTTAAGCAGGTGATATTTCTAATCCCCTCAATGATCCTGGAACGTAGTATTATTGAATCAGTTAGCTGCGTAAGTGAAATGAGGCTCTGTGAGACTGAGTACCTTGCCCAGCTCAACACCCATCGACACGTATAGCACTTCGTCCACCCTAACGTCCTTCCTTTCACTAGGATTCTGAACGCGGGTGGGCAGGAGAGCTGTCACATAGGGCAGACTCTGACCCAGGCTGCAGAATCAGGCTACCCCACAGGGTCCCCCGGTGACTGGTCTGAGAGAGAGCACGCAACCCATACAGAACCAGAATCATCTGGAGGAAACGTCGTACGAGGTTGGGAAAATCTCCTTTTGCAATTGCTAACTCTGAAGGGAATGCAGGCCCGGGAGCTTACTGTGTCAGGACTTCAACCCAGAGGAATACAACACGGAGAGGTGAGGAGAGGAATGGACTCCTAGGAATTTCATCCCTGGGATCCAGCAGGGACGGGATCTCTGGGCCAGCGGTTCTCAGAGTGGGGTACCCAGGGCAGCAGCAGCGACAGCCCTCTGGACCTTGTTGGAAGTGCACATTTCAGCCACCCCAGACTCAGTGAATTGGACACTCGGGAGGTGGGGTCCTCCAGGTGAGGCTGACGCAAGTACCCCCAGAAAACCACGGCTCGAGGTCAACCATGGAGCCTTTACTTTCATGAGCTAATAAATGCCCTTTCCTTGCCTAGACTTCGATTACAACAAAAGAAACAAAACCAAGATACTTTTGAATTATTTTCATGAAAAAGTTAAAGTCTTTCTGTACATAGCAAGCAAACAATTATTTTCTAACGAGAAGCTTTTCACTACAGAGGTGCCTTGGGGGGTGTTTTAGTTTGGTTTTGTGTTTGTTAGTATCTCCCTGATGCTTACAAGAAAGAGGAAATTTGAAGCGCCACAGACAGAAGTCGTATTTGACGCCGTGAGTGCTGGACAGTGGAGAGCACTGCTGGGGATATGGAATCTGAGTGGCCGTCATTTACACAGGAAGCAGTTAGCAATAGGGGTCCAGGCCACAGAGAAAGGAGGGGGCTGGGAGCGCAGATGTGGCCGCCGGAGAACACCGCAATTAAAACAACACAAAACTCTAGTAAAGAAGAGAAAAATGACAGACGATGAAATCTTTTTTTTTTTTTTTTTTTGCGGTACGCGGGCCT
>NC_041226.1:78836461-78894763 GCF_002837175.3 Physeter macrocephalus
GCACCGGCAGGCGGACTCCCAACCACTGCGCCACCAGGGAAGCCCCCACGATGAAATCTTCGAAGAAAAATTTGAAGACTTGGAAATGGCATGCATCCTTACCTTTGCTAAATGCATGGAGAAAGAATGGCCGAAAAAGATATCACCGGAGATCAGAGTAAGGAGAACAGTGGATGAGGGGACAGTTCTCATGGGCAGTGGTCCACTGCATACGGTGCTCTTAGAGAAGCAGGATGTGGCCAGTGGTTTAAAACTCCTCCCAGAGGTCCAGGGCTGTGGGCTTAGGAGCGTCCTTTGGATCTGCCCGTGGAGGAGACTGGTGAGCTGTTTCAGCAGGGGATGGAGACGGGCGGGAAACTAAGCTGGAAAAGGAATGAGTAGAGGCTACAGGCAGTTGTCCTGGGGGTGGGGTGTACACCCCGGGATACAGGCTGTGGATGGCAGGTGGCTGACGTGGAGCCTGGAGGGGGGCGTGTTCTCGGAGGATGGATCGCCGCATGCTTATAAGCTGAGTGGAGGAGTGAGTACAAAGCAATGGAAAAGAGAGGTGTGAGGTGCCCTATGAGGCAACCCTCTTGTAAAAGTGGGGAGGCTCATGGCTGCAGAGGTGTGAGAGAGAGAGAGACGGAGGCATCACGCCGCTCCCGGGCAGAGCTGGGCTGGAACCCCTACCTTCTGGCTCCTGGGTTCCGTGCTTTCCACCCATAGGTCTGCACTCTGTCCCTCCGGAGTCACCCATCTAGTCATCCAACAAATGTTCAACGAGCACCTTCCACGCCAGGCAATGTGACCGTGCACAGACACATAGCAACTCCCAAGGCGAGAGTCCAAGGCTCTCGTGTGACCAAGGCTGTCGCCCCAGAATCACACCCCTGCCCCTCCCTTGAATAGAAAACAATTACTGTTATCCAAGTTTCAGGAGGAAGCTACAAAGAGAAGAAAACAAGAACTGGTTCAAACCACCGTGACCCAAGATGGCAGAAGATTCGACTTCCAGTGGACCTTGAGCCTCATTACAGGCTCACTGTGATGCATTAGCTAAATGACACACCCACCAGCTGCACACAGTTGCCAGTTGCCATGACAACAACCGGAAAAGCCAAAACAAGGGCTGAAAAGGAGGGTTGCATCAGTTCTGGGCCCAAGCCACAACCCTGTTTCCAAATAACTCATGTATTCCTCTCACTCTTTTCCAAATCCCTGCCTTTTACCTCGACCTTCCTATATGCTTGGTGTCTCCACTCGAACTGTGTTGAGAAGTTGATTTGCAAACTAGGTTCTCACTTCCCCATTCTTTGGCCACTGAATAAACCTGGTGCTGTTCCAGTCTCAGCATCAGTTTTGTTATTGGCTACGCGAATCTGATTGGAAAAAGAACCTCCCCAACCGAGACAGGGGGTCTCCACCAAGGCTAAGACCCCAGCGTGGGTCTGGTCAACCAATCCGGTAACAGTTGCAGGGTAGGGTTTGGGGCCTTAGCTCCTGTCCTGTGTAATCTCCAAGCCCTCAAGACCCCTCAAATAGATTCTGGATATAAGTTAGAAAATAGCATTTGCCATGAAATTCAGCTTCAAAACAAGTGCCCTCCTCAGATCACCACCTCCCCACAGGTCCTCCCTGTAGAAATCCGGGGCTGCCCCTGCCCTGGGAGGTTTAGAGCTGAGGACACGGACGACAGAAACTGTGACTGCAGAAGCCCGAGGTCAAGGTAAGGAGGTAGTGACAATGCTGAACTGTTTAGAGCACAGAGGTCGACCCGGGGTGCTCCTGGGGGCTCACGAGTCCATCGGAGCATGGAATTCCCAGAGGGAGTGAGAAGGGCCTGCGCCTTAGACAAATAGGAGCTACCCAGTTGGAGAAGGTGACTCACAAAGAGGCAACAGGATGGAGGCAGCAGGAGGAGAAGCAGGGGGGCCGAATGACCAAGTGCAGGAAAACCCGGGCATTTGGCATCCGCTGAGCAAGGGAGGATAAAGCTTGGGCTTTATCGAAGGCCATCGGGAAGCCCCGGGGCACACGGCAAGACACCTGCCAGCATCGCGGATGGAAAAGAAAGCAGTGCCAAGGCTGGAGGGTGAGAGTCACAATCCAGGCGCGAGGCAGGGGGCGGGCGGAGTTGCCAACGGCAGCAGTAACAGAGGAAATGGGACAGCGGGGCAGAAGGTGCGGGAGACGGCGTAACTGGGTTAGAGGGGGGCATGTGAAAAACTGTGAAAACGTGGGCAGATTTTGCATACGTGTGCAAGTCTACCTTTCTTCCTGGGGAGAGTTTTCATTCTTAAAGATGTCCGCGACCCAAGAAGACGTCCTTATCCCATTTTGGAGATGCGTGCTGTCCACTGGGCAGGACTGGGTGTTTTACCGGGTAATGAGAGGTAGGAATGGGCCGTCGCTCTTAACACCTGTGGCTTCTCTCCAGGGAGCCTAGGAGGAGGGCAGCCTGCAGACACGCCAGGGAGAGGGCAGAGTCCGAGGGCACACGCGTTCACGGGTCGGCAAGTCTTAGCCGCACATGTTCTTTTGTGTGTTTTTTTGATGTATTTATTTATTTATTTATTTGTAAACATCTTTATTGGAGTATAATTGCTTTACAGTGCTGTAGACATTTAGTTTCTGCTATTCGTATACATATATCCCCATATCCCTTCCCTGCCATGTCTCCCCCTCCCCCTCCCTACCCCACCCCTCTAGATGTGGCAATATATACAACGGAATATTACTCAGCCATAAAAAGAAACAAAATTGAGTTATTTGTAGTGAGGTGGATGGACCTAGAGTCTGTCATACAGAGTGAAGTAAGTCAGAAAGAGAAAAACCAATACCGTAGGCTAACACATATATATGGAATCTAAAAAACAACAACAAAAATGGTCATGGAGAACCTAAGGGCAAGACGGGAATAAAGACACAGACCTACTAGAGCATGGACTTGAGGACACGGGGAGGGGGCAGGGTAAGCTGGGACGATAGGAGAGAGTGGCACGGACATCTATACGCTACCAAACGTGGGGTGGATAGCTAGTGGGAAGCAGCCGCATAGCACAGGGAGATCAGCTCGGTGCTTTGCACGTGTTCTTTAATTGGGTTAATCGGTCCAGCACGGAAGGAAGCTGCTTCAGTTCAACCCAGGGAAGACCTGTCGGCTCTGCTTCTTCAGGCACCTCACCCTGGAGGGACCACGTGACGCCCAGCACACTGAGGATGTGATACACGCCGCCCAGGTCGGGGTTGGAGACCTCAGCCCCGGAAAGAAGCTACAGTCTCACCCCAGGCAAGTAGGGTTTCCTGAGCCCAGGAAGACGACCTGCTTCACACGTTCCAAAGGAAGCCAGCAGCAGGAAAGAGAAAGAAAGGCAGCTGCTCTTCCCCCATCCACGCTGCTTTCAGGCTGGTCCCAAACAATTGCCCGTAGCCACTGGGAGGCCCTCTGATGGCCTCACCAAGGGGAGGGTGCACTGCAGATTAAAAACAACAGCCTGCCAGTCAAAGGCAATGCTGTTAAGCATAAGAAGAGGAATGCCACGGTGAGGAGCAGATCAAAGGGCTCTGGGCGTCTCAGGAGCGGCTCACAGACTCACAAAAGCACCTCTGTGCCTTTAACAGCAACCCCTGTAAGGGTCCCCGGGTTGCACAACCTGAATGCCGCCCAGAGTGATGTGGTTTGGAAATTAACCTGGCTTTTCTTCCCACTGCTGTTTTACATATTAATTAAAGTGTTTTCCCTGGATCTGGAATGCCTGCAGGCTGGCTGGGTTCTGCAAAGGCCCCTCCCTCCTCCCGCTCCGCCCTGGCCCCAGGCTCCGTCGTGCAGGGTTCCAGGATTACATCTCTCCCGAGTCTGCACCGGACCCTGTCCTCCCTGGCTGGTACTGTGCTAGAGAACACACACTCCAGTAAGGCCTGTAAAAAGTCACCCGTCACTTCCCCCAGAGATGATTGTGCAGAGTGCAATGTAAGGGAGCTGGGAGGGCCTCCATCTCTTTCCTCCCCGCCAGCCATTCCTTTCTTTGCTTTTCACGAGCCTATTCCTTTCTTTTTCTTGTTTCCTATTCCAGCAGTGTTTGGAAAAACATGCAAACAACAACTCACATTTTAAGAATAAGCTGACTTGTTTTAGATCATATATTTTGAGGGAATCACAGTGGCTTTAACGTTTAAAACCACGGAAACCTGAGCCCTCAACATGCAGAACTGTTCCCCAGAGCTCAGCTCCAGTCTCAGGCTCTGTGTCCTGACCTGCATCTTCGAATATCAGGTTTTTTTTTAAGTGAAGATTCATAGTGCTGCTTCGGATATACAATAATGCCAGGATTTTCTAGTTAGATACATGTGATTCATATATCTGTCACCGGGATAATAAAATTAAGTCATAGTACTGCCTTAGGTTTTGGATAGTTCAGCCTGATACATCCTTTTCAGTTCTGAATTATAATTTGGACTGTATCCAAGAACTTCTTGGATTATGTTAAGTTTACGTATTTCTTTGTGATTTTAGAGAACCTTGTTCCCTATAAAATCAAGCGTCAGGTGATTTAAACTCAACAATGCGAAATGTAGGGCTAACTGGTCATCGTAACAAAGGCAACTCTGTTTCTATACCAAAGAGAAGATTATGCCAAAATTTATGTAACACGCGGAAGTAGATAGCAGTATAAATACGGAAATCCAGTTGATTTACTGAAAATAAAATAAAGCTACTCTCTCTATTTCCCTAAGCGTTCATTTAGAAAATTCAAAAGAGATCAGTGAAGGTCAGGATTCATTGTAATGAGGGTTTAGGGGCGCCACGGAAAGGTGACCTCCACACCAAACGTGAGCTGTAGCGGCAGAAATTCCATCACCGTTGACTTATTCCTTGGAAGTATGTCTACAGTACATACCACACGCTCACCTCCAGCGCCGCCCCTGCATAGTGAGAGGGCACCAGTTGGGGTGGCAGAAATCCTGTACCAAACTAGTTTAATTAATAAGGAAATGTAGCGGCTCCCCCGGACCATCGGTCCAGAGGCGGGGCCTGCCTCGGGGCTGGAGGGGCCGGGAGTCCTGTGTTTCCCCCTCCCCCGCCATCAGCCTCAGGTCTCCGTTCTTCCGCTTGTTCATCCCGCATTAGCTCCGTCCCGGGCTGGCCCCTCTTGGAGTCCTGGGCTGATTGCCTGAGAACTTACCTACACTCACTGAGCGAGCTGCTTCCAGAAGGTTCTCGGCGGCGCTGGGGAACCCTTCCATGAGCCCTAAGCCTCCCTCCCGTGCCATCCGGGGTCCCGAACCGCCCGGCAACGAGAAAGCAGCCCCCCTGGAGCTGCAGGGGGAGCAGCCTCCTTCCCGCATAAGGTCCGTCTGGGCCTCAGCGTTCTCTTAGAAACGTCTGTGGAATGGAGCAGCGGATCTCTAGCAGAGGAACGGCGGCGCGAAGCTGCGAGTCCCCCTCCCGGGAAAAACTCAAGGGGACGGAAGGGATGGATTACCAGCCGGGAAGTTCATCCCAGGGTTTCCCTACCCGAGAACTAAGACTCAAGCCCATCTGAGGCTTCCTCCGACTCCAAGAGCCCGTAATGTTACACCTGTTTGGAATGTCAGGACACTTTGTCAGGACAGAAGATTCACAAAGGATTTCTCGAATGCCTACTGTGTGGAGGGTACTCTTCTTCCAGGGTCTGGATAGCAGGGGTGAGCAAAGCAGACCTCACCGCCCAGGTCCCTTACGTGCTGGCAGGAAAGACGGACAACACACAAGGCCGGTCAATGGAACCACAGAGCGACAAGCGTGGAAAAGCAACAGACGGGAGAGCGGGTAGGAAGTATTGAGGCAACGCTGGAGTTTTCATTTTAAATAGTAGCCAGGGAAGCGCTGACTGAGAAAATAACCAGCCCCCGCAAGGATTGGGGTCCAATTCCTTTATCCGGGAGGCAACTCCAGGAGGCCCAGCGGGGAAGTAGGAGGTGACAGGGAGCTTGGAGAGTGAGCTGGACTGGGGCAGCTGGGGCTCAGGGTGGCCGAGGACCAGGGGGCCCATGGGGGGGCACAGCTCAGGACGCCCCTCGGACGGAGGACCAGGCGGGACCGAAGGTCCTGGGGCACAGGGAGGTGCCCCTCGAGGTGGGCTCCGCGGGCCTCGCTGGGTACCAGGCCCTGCCTGGCGGCTTTGGGAGACGCGGCGTGGCGTGGCCTGGGGAAGCGGAGCCGGAACGGAGCCAGGAAGGTTTCCAGGACACAGTTAGACTTTTCCCCCGAGTCAAGTGGGGACACATCTGACCTATTTTCTTAACAGGGTCACAGTGCTTCCTAATAGAGAATGAACTGAAAGGCAGCGAGAGCGAAGCCGGGGGGCCAGTCCGGGAGGAAAACAGGCTCCAGGTCGGGGAGTGGGCTCTTCTGAGGACCACGTGGAGAGGTGTCGGCGGGGGAAGAGTTGGGTCAGGGGGTCCCAGGCAGCATTAGGTCAAGTCTGCACGATTGGAACGTCTGCAGGAAGAGAGAGAGCTGGAAACTGGAGCAGGAGAGGGGGAGAGAGAGAGAGAGAGAGAGAGACGGAGAGAAAGATGGAGAGAGAGAGAGATGGGGCAAAAGTACACGGAAGTTGGAGGGAGAGGGAGGAAGTGTGAACTAAAACAAATCTCCTTGTGTCGCCTTGTTTGTGTGTTTGCCTTTCTGACGCCAAGTCGGGATTTCAAACCTTAAATATAGCATAAGAGTGTGAAACATGCAGCTCACTGGAGTAAGGAAATCTTTGTATTTGCTGCTGATGGGGTAAGAAACGCGGGTTTGGGAGATGATGTCCTTTTCCATTAAGATACCTTGGCCTCAGGGAGGGAAAGCTGGACTCCGCTACCCGCCCCCTCACACCCCCGCCACGACTCAAATTGTCATTTTATTCGTCATGTCTCCACATCATAAAAAAATGACTGTGCATATTATGGGGTTTCACATAATTTTCAACGAATGAAAGAATTCGGGGAGAGGGTTTCTCAAAATGCCAATTTCAGTTGGTTAGATCTTCTAAAGATACAGCTAGGATTCTTCTGTGAATAGATTTATTTAATCCGAGAGTCCAAATAAAAGAAGCGATACACACTTATGATATGTTTGTCCGAGTTACACATAATCCTATCATTCAAGAACAGACCTGCCAAAATATAGAGAGCAGAGCGTAGCTGGCTGAGCTGAGCTGGCCACAAAAGTCATTTACCAAAATCCAAAGGTAGCTCCCTACAGAACGGCCTTTTCACTCCAACCCACAAGTCCACAAATGGTTTTGAAGACCCGAACTTTGCCATTCTTTGAGATCCAGCAGCACTGGTGCAAACACTTTGACCAGGGGGAGGCCAGCCCCCTGCTAGGGTTCATCTCCCGTCAAGCTGTTCGCTCCTCAGCACCCGCGGAGCTTACCTCCCCCGTCCACTCTTCTGGAGTATGTTCACGTCTCTAAAAGGACTATCCCTGAGTTATAAAACCACACTTACCACCATACTCTTATTTTGAGTCATTTTTCTAAACACTTACATCCGTGAAGGTCCAGGTTCAGGGTAGGCTGGACAGTCGTCCATCCCAACCCTCGGAGAACGTACACTTTAGCAGAGGGGTGACCAGGTACCTCAATTCAGGGGCAAACGTGAGCCGCCGCCGCCGCCACCCCCGTGCTATGGGTCCGTCGTATGGTTGAGGGAATCAGGGAAGTCTTCCGGGAGGAGGTAACAGTGGCGGAAGGCCTTCGAGCATGGATAGGCTTTTACCAGGCCGACTTAGGGGACGGAAGGGAGCAGCATCCACAAAGACAGGGGGCCGTAAATGTGTAGGGAGGGCTCCTGATCCCTTCCCGCCGCCCCTGGACCACGCGGCACCGGGGATGCCCGGATGAGCCGCTGGCGATGCGGCTGAGTCGGAAGGGCCCGGAACCCCGAAGGCCAGAGTTTAGACCTTGCAGGGTACCAAGAGGGGTCTGTCGAGGTTCCGTGCGCTGAGCAGGGATGTCGTCTGAGCTGAGCATCAGGACGATGAATCTGGGACGGCCCGGAGGTGGGCTGGACGGGAGTCAGGCTGGGACAGGGAGCCCAGAGGAGCGGGCGCGAAAAGCAGCGTCCGATCAGCGGGGATGGCGAAGAGGGCTGGAGCTGAGTGAGGCCCCAAAGGCAAGAAACTGGCTGCATGTGCGGAGGGCCCAGGGGGCTGTCAGAAGTCAGTTTCAGCCTCACGGACTCAGAGAAAAGGGTCAGGACGGGGAGCTGGTTTTCAGGGAAGACTGATCCGTTTTTGGACCTGCTGGACTGAAGATACCATCAGGAAAACCAGATGAAGGCATCCTGCAGGCCACGGTCAGCGCGAGACCGTGGCTTCTGGGACTGAGAGACGTGAGAGCAGACTCCAAGGAGGAGGTCGCAGAGGAAGGAAACGCAGAGCCGGGAGGTGACGGAAGGCGAGCTGGGGTTGATAAGGCTCGGAGGGCAGAGGACGCAGGAAGGGCTGGAGGAGGAGGAGGACAGCTCCGCGACCAGAGCCCCGGGGGAGGGTGGGCGCCGTGCGATGCGCCCTGGGCCCACCCTCCGGAGGTCACGGGACGCGAGGCACCCCTGCCAGCGTCCCCTCGTGTTCCAGGGGCAGCTGCCCTGAGGATGAAATGAGACCCCGGGGTCTGGGCCGCGACAGCCCCGCAGAAAAGGGGCTGTGACTCCATCGCACAGCGGCCGTGACTTACGGCTCTGGTGGCGGGAGGCTGTCAGCACCCGTGGCACCTGCCCGAGACACTGGGGGTCGTCCCTTCTCCACCTGGAATGATGGAGACCGTCTCCCTGCCTGCCTTCCGAGCTGTCACTGGCAGTTTCTCTCTCGAACGCTTTCCTCAACTCTTCAAAGCAAAACTGGGATCGCAGCGACTGGCGTCTGCCGGTCTTTGTTCTTCATATGAGGCCCAAAGGGGGGCCACTGACTTTCTCACAAGCTGGTTTGGCACCAGCCCGCCCGCACGGATTAGACAGAGAGAGACTCAAACTGCAACGGAGTCCCTGTCCTGCAGCAGGACGCATCAAGCGCTGGTGGGGCGGTGGCCTGACGAGGATGAGGCGGGGTGGGGGTGGGGGGGCTGTGAAGTGGGGGGAGGGTTTGAAGGAGGAGGAGGGAGGGGGCTTTGCGTGGTAGACACTCCGTCGCCCCCCCCCCCAATGCAGGAACGGGGCCCCTGGGGGTGGCTGGACGGGGGAGGGGGGGGGGGGGGGGGGGGGGGGGGGGGGGGGGGGGGGGGAGGGGGGGGGGGGGTGTGAAGGAGGAGGAGGGAGGGGGCTTTGCGTGGTAGACACTCCCGTCGCCCCCCCCCCAATGCAGAAACGGGACCCCTGGGGGTGGCTGGACGGGGAAGGGGAGGGAGAAACCCAGGCGGCCAGCAGCCTGGAGAGCGGGAGGGGCGGGGAGCTGTCAATTACAGACCGAACTGGGATGAGAAAGCGCAGGTCTGACGTGGGGTGTCCTCGTAGCCCGAGGTCGGGAAGGCCCTGACCACAGGGTCCTCTGGGCCAGGAAGGTGACATCCGTCAGGCCTTTCTGGGCTGATCTCCCGACTCTGTTTATGCTTGGCCACCTGCTTCAGGATGAACCGTGCACCTGAGACCACGGGGTGGCGGGGAGGACGGGCTGGGGACATAGAGAAAAGGGAGGGGCCGTGTCGTAACCATGGACGGCACGGGGGGCATGGGGGCAAGTTCAAGAGGAGCCCTTCCTGTCAAGCAGGGAAGCCCAGGGGCAGACAGCCCTTCCCCTTTGCCCCGAAGGGCGAAGGGCGGGCTGGGAGTCTTTGAGTCAGCTGGGTGACTTCCCGTCTAGCCTGGGCTCTCAGAAGGCTTTGGGACAACCGGCCGGACTGGTATCTGCTGTGTGTGGTCCCCCGTCAGCCGACAGACCGGCCTGGGCTTGCTCCACGGCGAGCCCCAGGCTCCAGGGGGGGCCAGCGGAAGCTGCCAGCCTTGCGGACGACCAGGTTCCGTCCCTGTCACCTGTGCCAGCATCCTCCTGGACACAGCAGGTCACGGCCGGCCTGACTCAGGAGTGGAGAAACAGACTCCTTTTCCCGATGAGACGGGGGGTGGGGGGTCACATCTCAGGGGGGGAGATGCAGGGCGGGGCCGGAGAGGGACAAACGTGGGAGCATTTTTGCAGTAAATCTATGCCTGAAGCTTGGGGAAGAGGAAGGAGACAAAGAAAAATGGTGCTACGGCGGTGTCTGTCGTCAGGCAGGGAACGTCGGAGTGTGAAGTCTTGGCAATGGGTCATTTTCAACTCCTGATAAGGCCGAATGAGTTGCCACTTGATACGATGGTCTGTCATGTAGAATGTCGTTTAGGGAATTGGGGGAAGGATCTTCAGAGTTTCTTATATGATTTATTTTCGTGCTTGTCACTTACTAAAAAATTAATGAACTTTTATGAAAGACCTGTGCCTGACACGAGGTAGGTGATTAGTAGAGGTATTTGCTGAATGAATCTAATTCGATCCCATTTGAGATAATTCACGTGTAAAGAAAATGAGGCTCAGAGAGGCAGAAGAGTTGGCTCAGCGTCACACAGAAGAATCTTTTTCCCCGAATCCTAGTTAATCCCACCTCCTTTTCATTCTCTGTTAATTGTGGTTTTTTTATAAGTGATAAGAAAAGGGAAAATGATTGAAGACACTATAACATTAAGTCACGTAATATGTTTTATCATTTTAAATTTATTTAACCTAGCTTCGCTCAAAAGTTTCGTGGCTACGGTGGTATATTACACGATATGAAATAGCTTATCCTGTAATATAAGGAACCAGTTTCTCTGGCGACTACCTAACACCACGCCTTGGGACATCAAACCCAAGAATGTTGTTCAATTATTTTATCAAACGGTACTTATTTTAGCCTCAGATTTTTCCAGGACAGCTGATTCCATATTCACTCCAGATCCTCTCTTTAGGTCTGGGGAAGCCGTTTCTTGACTAACTCAACAAAGACTTCAGTACAGGAGGATCCTCGGCTTTTTATGCTCAATCTGCTGGTCAGTGTTTCCCTTTGTCAAAAGCAAGTGGGGATTCCATCCTCAAACTGCAGGAGGGCCCTTGGCTAAGAGCAGCCCTGGACCACAGAGCGATGATACTACGGAAGAAAGCCCAGGGGAAGTAGTCACAGAAGAGGTTCCAGAAGAAGCACGTGCCACGGCCGGTAACTGGTGGACACGTGGTTTGGCTGGGAAACATCTGTAGCAGCAAAAAAGATGTGATCAGCAAAGGATAGCTGTGTGTCCTGGGAGTGGATGTATAGGCATCACATTATGAAGGAAATCATGGGATCCTGTTTTTCCTGTAAAGGATTCTATCCTTATCCACTGATGATATACATCAAAGCGAAGTGGGATTATTTAAAATAGACAACCAACAAGGACCTATACTGTACAGCACAGGGAACTCTGCTCAATACTCTGTAACGACCTAAATGGGAAAAGAATTTGAAAAAGGATAGATACGTGTATATGCATAACCGAATCACTTTGCTGTACACCTGAAACTAACACAACGTTGTTAATCAAGTATACTCCAGCATAAAAGAAAAATTTAAAAAATACACAAACAAAGCAAAGCAGGGCAGATGGCTGGTGTCACAGGAGTGGCCCGTGTGGCTTTAACACCTCCTGACACGGGGCTTCCCTCACTCTCTGGAGAGCCTTCATGCTCGGTCACCATGTTGAGGGCACAGCAGGGCTGGGAGGCCTCCCCTCTACCCATGGCTGCCGAAGGGCTCCAAGCCATTCGTCCAGTGCCGCGCGAGACTCGGGCCCGGGCTTTGGTCTCTATCCTGGGCCCCGAGACAGCTCCCTGCAGTGTCCAAGTGCCAGAGACTAAGACAAGCAAGTGCATCATTCTTTGCCGTCTCCCGGCTTTGACTTGGACTTGTATGCCACCATTTTAGCCATTTTCACATCCTAGGTGGGTGGGTACTTTACAAAAGTCCCAGTCCGTTTGGACTCCTGTAACAAAACTACCGTAAACCGAGCAGCTTAAACACTGGAGAAATCTATTGCTTATTGTTCTGGAAGCCGGAATTCCAAGATCCACGTGCCAGCCCGGGCGGGGTCTGGTGAGGGCCTCTTCTGCGTGGCGGATTCCTCAGTGCACCCACGTGGTGGCAGGGGGCCATCTCGGGCCTCTTTCATAAGGGCCCCAACCCCACCCATGACCCCCTCACCTCCCAAAGGCCCCGCTTCCCAACGCCGTCCTCCAGGGACGTAGGTTTCAACAAAGGAATCTGGAAGAGACACACACGTTCCGTCTCTCGCAACAGATAAAGATGAGAAGTTATTTTCTAGAAAAGGACACGGAAACCATTTCAAGCTATATGTTCAATTTCCTTACGTGTTCATTGTGGTGCCTTTCCATCACTAAAAGTCTCACCTTTCTACCAGATCTTGAACGCAAAGGAATGTAATGAAAAGTCTTATTTTCTTCCCCAAGATACGAGCTTAGCGAGCAGGGTAATGAAACCGTGAAGTCCAGAAAGGATGAGGACGTGTGAAACCCTCTTTCCAGAGAACTCAGGCAATAGCACCCGGCATCCTTTGCAACGAGCCAGCCACCCGGCCCCTCCATCCCTCCTGAGTCACCAGGTAAAGAGCTCAGGTTACGGTGAGCACCGGTGCCCTGCCCAGCTGTCCTGCTTGGCTGTTCACTGCCCTCAGGTGTGGATATCTACTCCGCGATGGAGCATATTTTCAGCCGCGCCTGGATGCCTCCAGGTAGCCAGGAGAAAACGTTTAGTGGAAGGGAAGCGGCCCCCCTTTGGCTAATGGGAATCTGTGTGCTGAGGAAGGTTGAGCCGAGGGAGGGGTTTACGCACTGTCCTTGCAACGGAACAGCTTTGCTTCCTGCTGGAAAAGTATGTGATGAAAAGCTCCCTAACCCTTTGGAGGAGGCCAGAAAGGGGCCGTTAAGCAGCGCAACTCCAGGATTTAGGCCAACCCCGGAGGACCCCACCCCGGGGGCTGCCATCTGGCAAAATCAAGGTGGCTGAGGGCACGGCTGAGCTGCAGACAGACGTACGTATTATCAACTTTACATCCCGTGGCCCAGGTTGGATACACTCCCCTTCACGTGAATCTTCAAAGGTCAGCTTAGTAAGTAACTCGGAGGGGAGCCAGAAGAGGAGGATGCCCGGGCCTCTGTGTTTCTGCAGGACCAGTGGTCCTGCCTTTGCAGGGCTGCTCTGGCCACCGGCCGGACGTCCCTGGTCCAGGCCAAGCAGATGAAAGCAGGAAGCAATGTCTCTGAGCCAAGAGCTGTTTTCAGAAAATAGACCGGACGCGGGAGGAAGGAGCTCGGTTTGCTTTGAGAGCAGTAAACAAAACTTCGGCTGCCTGCCAGGGAGGAGCTGACATCTCCAGCAGATCCTGGAAAGCCTGGCGGCTGCCGGGGCCTCCTTAGGGCTGGGACCGGGCAGCCGGAGGGCTGCTGGGCCGGGCGGGGGTAGGGGGTCGTCCCTTCTCCTCCCTCCCTTCCCAGGGAGGGCCATGGTCCAGAGGAAGAGGAGGAGCCCAGGCTGGCTTTGGCGTTTGGGATAAACTCCACCAGGGCTCAGCTCCCTGATGGGAAGAGGATGGAGGGAAACGGCCAGGCGGCATCTCCCACACTCTGCCAGCAGGTGCTTCTGGCGGGACAGGAGCTCGTTCACAAGAGGGTCCTGTTACCACGGGGTCCTGCAGGGAGGGCCCGGCTGGGTCTTAGCCCAGGGCTTCCCTTCCTCCCTCACAAGGAGTCTGAGAGGGGCATGACCGCATCCACGAGGATAAAAGAACTTTGCAAAGACAGACCCTTCCCTGGGGTTCGTGGTGCGGTGCCCTCGCAAATTAACTGGCCTCTCTCGCTTTTTTAGGGGAAAACCTGTTTCTGCACGCCCCGCAGGACACAGTTATAAACCGCATCTCTAATCTTGCAAAGTCGCCGTGGGCGTGACCACTTCTGGGCATCCTCTGGCCTCGCCGGGTGGTGAAGGTAGGTGGCCTGTGAAAACACGGCGAGGGAGACGGCAACTTTATTAAAACCTTATCTTTGATTATTGTAACAGGAGGTGCCAGTCTCCGCGCCTCAGCACACCCGAACGTGTCCATTCCGTGTGAGGACAAGGACCGTGGCTCTTGTGTGTTTTGCTTTTTGTGGACAGCATGGACATGTACAGCAGACATCACTGACGGTCATACACTAACCAAGATCACAATAATGTGCTAACAACAGTTATATCAGTGGATGGAGAAAATACACAGCCTGGCAGTTTTGGATCACCCTGACTCATCACACGCACTATCTTAAATGCAGGGCAATGGAAAGAGCGTCATCAAGATCTAAAGAAGCAACGACCCCCTTTGTCTTTCAACTGGCGGCACTGAAGGGCGGAAATGACAGATACGGCAAATACTGGTATAGCTCAGGGCTGGACACACAAAAGAATGAACCGCCTGCCCAAGCAGCCTGCCGACTTGCCCAGTGATCTTTAACCTGGGACCCGGGGGCTTCAAGAGGGGCTAGCTATGATCCTGCCGGACCCTTGAAGATGGTAACAGCAGCATCACGAGATCAGCAGGAGCCAACGGGCATCTTCCAAGCTGACCACTAATGGGTCGGAATCAAACTCTCCCAAAAGAGTGCAGGGGGGGGGCCTTGAGCCTTCAGCGCGGGATGCCCTGGAACCTAGCATTCTCCTCCAAGTTTATAAGTTGGTTTCTGGTGAATAGTTCCAGCATCTCCGGGACTTTGAAACAACTCCTCACTTCTCTACTTACGATCAAGTTTTCTGGGTAAATACACTCGCCGGTTCCTGCCTTGTACGACTCCCTTAGAATGACGGCCCTCTCGTCACTACAACAGCAGATTTCAGGGATTTTAAACCCTGCAGATCATGCCTTCCTCCCGGGGCCTAACAGGAGCCCCCAGGAGCAGTCAGTCTGGGCACCACCGGGCCGCGCGTCTCCGACCAGTTCCCAGACGCCACACAATGCACGCCAGTCTTGTGACCTAAACTCCGTCATTTAAAAATCACCTTCCCCTTCGCTCCGATTTTATTTGTTCAAAAGAGACGACACCCATGTTACTGCATTACTATAATGCCCAGGTAAAGCGGAGGTACAGAAAAACGATTTCTGACGCGGAGGTGAAACGGTCCTTGATGAAAACCAACAGACAACATTTTCGCCTCTTCCACCTCCTGAATCGCACCTCTTGGCTCTGCTGACGTGAGTGCCACGCGCTCTGGACGCTATCTGTCCCGTGCCAGTGTCTCGGGAGCAGGATGGCGGCAAGCGCGCGGGCACAGGTTCCGGGGCTGGGCTTCTGCGTCTGCGCCCTGGTTCTGCTGCTAGTGAGCTCTGAGCGCCCTCCGGCAAGTCCTTTCACCGTTTTGTGCCTCAGTCTCCTCATCTACAAAATGGGGTGGTGATCGACACCACCGAAGGGTGTGAGGGACGATGAAGGAATGAGTATCTGTACAGGACTGAGAACAGCATCCAGCACGCAGGCGGTGATTCTACGTTTGGTGAAGTGAATATGCTTTTTTTTTATTAACACATGGACTTTTCATGAATGTTGTGATGTGTGGGGCATTTTCTGGTTCCCAGAATACAAATATTAAATGAAGAGGTCACACAGTCACAAAGTGTTTTTAAAGAACCAAATATTTACTTAACGACTCCAAACACCAGAAGAGTGGCTTGGTGTCAAATTCGTTACCCACACAGGAAAAAGCATTCTCCAGGCGTTCTTCATTTCATAAATAATGTATTTTATTGTATTGCATATGGCTATTAAGGAGAGCATCCATGATCATTACAGACTAAATACGATGCACTAGTCTAGTTCCATTGAGTCTGGTTTCCAGCAGTGCCATATAGGCCCTTATATACAGCAAGGACAGTGGAAGACAGCAAGAGAAGGTCAGTCTTTTGTCATATCACAATAGCAAGAAATATATTTAACATCTTGATCTCCAGAAACAATACGTACCCCAAAACAAAACACTGTTTAATAACTGTTAAAGTTTATATAGCAAAAAATATTTTAAATTTAAGGTAAGTCAGGCAAAATGTACAAAGACCCAATATACATTGTGAAGTTTTCACAAACATAACATTTATACATTTTGGTTCCATTCTGTAAACTAAATTAAAAATGTAAATATTGCATATGCCTTTTGTTTTTGAAATGTACAGGATAGAAGAAAATTTAGTATATTATCAACTTTTTACTTCGCTTGTTTAAAGTTGCAGGAGGAACATGAACCACGGGAAGGGTGGCAGGACCACGCGAAGGATGGGGAGCTACTTAAATACGAGTCAGGCACTGCCATCAGCAGCGCCCATGTTCAGTCCTATCTACGGGGGGTGGGGGTGGGGGTGGTTTCCATAGCAACTCCATCCATCCCGAGTCCCAAAACTAAACCAAAACTTTAGGACATTTTATACATTTTAATAAAGTCTCTCTATATTACACACTGAAAATGACCATCAAACTAACATGGTATAGTTTACGCACTGTTGTGCTGTGTGATTCTCTAGAAAAGTGGAACTTGGAAAATGCTCAGGGCGATCGCTTTACATTCAACTTTGTCTTGCGGTACAATCCTCTGTTCTAAAAGGTCAGCATGGCAGGAGAAAGACTTTTGCATTGCGATTAAATATACGTTTAAGACATTGAATTTTTTGGTCTTCCTCTAGAAAAGCCTCATTTTATGAATGCATTATTCTATAGTGATATCTATCTATATATTTATATATATTTTTCTCCCCCCCAAAAGAAAAAAAACCCAACTCGTATCTCCAACGAATTCGTGTTAACCTCTACAGGACTCTCAGAGAAGAGGCACTGGGGACCCAGGCACGGGAGGGAGGCTCTAGAGCTCCCCCAACGTGTCAAGGCAGCAGAGAGATGACGTGGCATCCTGCAGGTCAAAGGGCAGCAGTTTTCCCTGACACCCGCGATAACTGCCACCACACTGGTATTTTCAGCACACTGAAAACATGTAAAATAGGGGTAGCCTTGTCGGGAATCTTTTTCACAAGTGTCATGTACTGTAAGATTGTTTTTCTTCTTCTTTGTCTATTAATAACATAGGGGCCAGAATGCCTCTTTTATCAGTTCCTTTCCCTTTTTGTGTGTGTGTGTGTGTGTGTGTGTGTGTGTGTGTGTGTGTGTGTGTGTGTGTATGTTGCTGTTCAGGTCAGCCTCGTTGCCAGACGCCAGAATGCCTCTTTTATCAGTTCCTTTCCCTTTTTTTTTGTGTATGTGTGTGTGTGTGTGTGTGTGTGTATGTTGCTGTTCAGGTCAGCCTCGTTGCCAGACACAATAGCATCATAGTAAAGATAATACATTTAAAAAGAAATCTGCCAAACCCTTGACCAGTCTTGAACCGCCAGCATGCCTATGTGAATTTTTGGTTAGAGAAATGCAAGCTCAAGATTAAGGATAGCAGAGACGTCTGAGCTTGTAAATAGGATCAAAGGCGTTTGCAATTTGAAGTACCTACATAAACATCTACAGAGAGAAGATTAAACAAGTCTGTTAAAGGTAAAAAGAGATACCCCCTTTCCAGACCCTGCCCCTCCCACCCCCCATCCCCCAATACAGTTGATGGTTTTCCAAAGTAGGTTGCTTCAGTTACATATAATAATTGTTGTTTATCCATCCATCTTCAAAGTCCAATCTCAAATTTCATCTCCCTTGGGAAACGTCAGTCCCACACTGGGCTCTGTCTGTGAGTAAACACGCAGGTACCTGGGTTGGAGTCTGACAAGCAGCTGTGTACCGGGCCTGTTTGATAAGGCAGATGGCCGCACTGGGGCCTCACAGCAGAGGTACCCAGAGGTCCCGCCGGCCCCCGACCACGCCGATCTGGCTTCACCTGGAACTGAGGTAGGACCGTGGTAGTTTTGAGAGGATGCCAGTATTTACCAGATTTTACCACTTTAATGCGAATTGGTAGAATCTCCTAGCATGCTGAGGGATAGATCTGCTTTGCCAAAATGAAAGTTAAGGAGAAATTAAGACACTGGCCACAACGGAAAAGGCCGATGAAAACGTCCAATTTTCTTGTGAATCACTCCTTCCGCTAATTTTGTCGAAAAACAAAGCACAACACGACCAGCACAAAGGATGAATGCCCCCTGTGGGAATGAGGGACAGAGATGGTTCCACGTCTAATCCAGATGCGTCCACACGTGGTCATCGCTCAGATTCAAAAGGAAACTGCGAGCATCTTCTTTTCACGTTTTTTCTCTGATGTGTGTCGTCAAGGGGATAAAGCCAGACGGATCTTCACTCTGCAAGAGGAAGGAAAGAAGTCAGCGGGACTGCCGCGCACACAGAGCCGTCCTATCGCGGGAGACAAGGTCCCCCTTAACCCACCTTTACCATCTGTGTCACTTTCAGGAAATGATCCACTTTGGGAAGCAAACTTTTACTCATTCCGTTCTCCAGAGACAAGTTCAACGGGTAAACTCCCCTTCGGTTTCCCCCGAAGCAGGGCGACTGGGTTTACAGTGAGTTGCGAGATCCATAAAGTGAGGTTCACATTTTCAATGCAAGAAAACCATTCACGATTCTACCCTTGGGAGAGAGGCTGAGCGGCCTGGCGACGGCCCCTTAAATGCCCAGGTCTCAGTTCTTCGTGTGGACAGAGGGGGAGAAACCACTGCCTTCCTCACAGGGCTGCGGAGAGGATGAAAACCACGCCACGTGTCACCGCGTGTTCTCAGCTACACGGATAATGCAAATGTGGGTCACGGTAAGAAAGTGGGAGAAGTAATACGTTCACACTTCTGCCCTCAGAAAACCCTTCCCACTGGGTACTCTATCCTGTTGCTAAAACGACCCAATATTCAAAAATAAGCCCCCGTTATACACCCCCTTCCTCTGCCCTTGGGCGGAGCCAGCAGGACCCTCACCAGCTTCAACTGCTCCCCTCCTTCTGGGCTGCAAGATCAAACTTCCTTAACTTTTTCCCAGTGCCCAATGTTTTCAGCATATTTTTACTGGATGTGTTTGTCCCTTTAGAGGACACACCAACTGGAGAGACTGACATTTCACAGCGTACTGCCTTTTTTTTCTTTTTAAGCCTCTTGGCTTTTAAACAAAAATGCCAAGTTGTTCATCACTCCCCGTGCTGGTAACTACTCGGTCACATGCGTGCCCGGTGGGTCACGGCCCACCGTAAACAGAACAGTGTCTTCCTTTGCAGCTGTAGTTACTTAACCTGCACCTCTGAATATTCCTCTAAAATCACTCAGAATTCTGTGCTCGGCTCTCACCACACTCCTGGATTTGCTTTTTTTGTGTGTCTACTTCTTTTCTGTTCATCTTGAGTTCAAAGGACTAATCCCAGCAAGAGAGAAACTTCCAGTATCGCAAAGCCAAGCGTAAGCCCCTGCCCCGTAGCCAGGCAGTACCCAGACAAGAGCCTGTGTAGACACGTGCTGTCTACACGCAACATAAATACCGTATCTTTTCATGACTTTTTCAGAAGTTCCCTACAATGTGACATTTTGAGGCAGTGCCACTTTATTATTTTTAAAAGAGCTTACGTCCTTTAAGAAATGTAACAAGTAAACTGGTCAGCACATGAAACTGAATGGAGAACAGGGTCCCAAAGTTCCTCTGAAGGGAAGATGTGTCTCCAGCTATTTAATTCATTATCGTGATTTCTGGTCCTAAGAGACTCCGGTGAGAACCTGAAGGTTCATGTCCCTTAAATACAGGCATTTGCTAAAATCCACCTGGACTCGAGTCTCACCCTAAATGAGTCTGCATTTTGTCACTCAGGCCCTGACTGTGAAAAGAATCTGATAGCCACCCTAGAGGCAGTACTACCCTGTGGGTCCACTTTCAGAAGGTTTCTATTCAGAGTTTATTTTATTTTTACACTAACGATTAGCTAAATGTACCTAATTGTCTCTTGTTAACGCTAAAACCCCATTACCTTGAAAACAGCTAAGCAAGTAAATTCTTTAATCCCTCAAACTCAAACACACAGAGTTAATTATTGCTGAAAAACTTACATTCCTTTACTGCAAACTCATAGGGCCATGGACATTTCTGCTCTGTTTTTAAGGATGCTTTGTTGCTATGAGATAACTATCATTAGACCGTCATGAGCTCTAATCAAGTTGAATGTGTAACTTCATTTTTTTGAAGTACAAACAACACAATTGTCAAAACCTTAATTTCTAAGCATTAGCATTATGAAAGAAAAGAGCTGCTAAGAAGCAAGGAAATAATTCATGCATTTATTCACACAATGACCTTTCATCATTATTTCCAATTCTGCTCCGGTGCAGGGCCTCTGTGAGGCACACGGGAGAATGAGGAGGAAGAGAATAATGGGAGTCACGTGACAGCTGTTTTCTGGGCAGGGAAAGAAGCAACTCTTTCAAAGGTGCGCCGCCCTCTGCAAACACCTGCGTTCTGAAGGATGCCCGACTGCAGTTACCAGCAAAGGGAGAAGAAAGCTCTTCCAAAGGCACAAGAGAGATTCGGGCTGTCGGCCACCCAGTGACTCAACTTGATGTGGGGACAGTAAGGAACGTGGTTCCCTAAGATGCTGAGCCGTGGGCCGAGCAGCCCCAGGCTTCCACGGAAGGGAAGGGCCAGGGATGTGGTCCCACACGTGGCCAGGGAGAGCCACGGATGACTGGGGAGGGAGGCTGACCACACAGGCGCACACACGCACACTCACACACACAGGTGCCATCACAGGGAGAGGGATTCGTTCACGGCACGTGGGAAGGACGTGAGCAGCCTTAGGCCAAGGAGACCAGAAAGAGGATGGCCACCAGCTCAGAGACAGATGTCTGGGCCAGAGCTGTGCAGTGCTTCAAACACATATCTAAGCGTATAGATGTGCCCTGAAGCCAACACATCGACCCAACATGGATGCAATCTGTCTCCTACTGGGTCAGATAACAGTGGCCTTGCACGGACACCTCAAGGCAGAGAGCCTCCGCACGGCCCCGGGAACTTCAGTCCATGCCACCCAAGTCACCTGCCACTGAAACCTCTGGGGTTCACCCCCAACTCACGGGGAGATCCTCCTGCACGCACCCCAGCAAGAATCCTGACCTAGGATCATCAGGAGGGGACCACTCGGGGAAGATGCCTGGGATACAGGGCTCAAGTGCGCCAAGCAAGCAGGCTCTCTGCGGTCAGGCGAGCAACCAGCCAGCAAAGCCAGACCAGCCTGCCACGAACCGCCTCTCACTGCTGTCCCTCCATCCTGCATCCCGCATCCCGGGAAGAAGGGGACGGAGGCAGGAGCGGGGACCTAGGAATGTGAGCCCACTTTTGCCTTTTATTTAGTTACTTTTAAAGTAAGTTAAATTACCCCTCCCCCTGAAAATTAGCCTGGTTCAGCCAACTAGGAAAAAAAAAATCTTCCAACACTACTAGCCCATCACCCTCAACTGTTAAATACGTATGCTTCGTAACGATGAGATTCCAGCAAAATTTTATTTATTTTATGACCTATGTTAATTCTACTAGAGGTGAAGAACCAATGATTGATTTCACAATTCCTCCACAGTGAATATCATTAAGATGGGAGACATTCTCTGAACTGTGAGGGTACAGGGGCGACACAAAGAAGAAATAAAGGCCAGAACCACGCGTTGCTGGTGAACACAATTACAGAGTAACATACACCAGTTCTGAATCTGCTCCTAGACGTAATGCTTCTAAAATAATTTAAATTTATTGATACACATTGCATTTGTGGTATAATTACACACTGTACCGTTCTGTAGCTTAGACATTGCTTCGTAAAGAAACTCATTCATGGAAAACATCAATCTAGAGTTACTTGATTAAAAAACCAAAACAAAACTTTCAGCGCAAAGATTGAAGTTGTTCCATATGGCACGTCATGCAGCCCAGCTATCCTTTTCCTTTTCGCTCTATGACATATGACAAATGACGTTCACATGAGGGATACAGTCCCTTATGCAGTTATCGTAATTCCCTGGAGACCAGCGCTAATTCTGCCCTTTCTCTTCCATTTAAAAGACCAATCAGAATGCAAATGAGCACGGGTGTTGTCAGCAAAGGTCCCACAACCAATCTGCTCTATTTTACAAAAAAAAAAAAAAAAAAAAAAGGAAAGAAAGAAAAAGAAAACAATCACTGAAAAACTCTGTCCTTGAGACCAGTGGGGAAGCTCCCTAGCCACGGAAGGCTCGGATGTCAGAACACGGCCACCTCACACCACCGCCGAGCTGGCCTCCAAGACTGCAAACACTTCAGTGGACAATGCAGTGAGCATATGGTCGAGAAGGTTTTAGAAATAAATTGGGTAAATGTGCTCTGGCAAACTCAAGCAGCATTCTGGGAGCACGTTCTGACTCACGGCTCTTTTTTTTTAAATGATTTCTTATGATTATTTGGGTTTGGATGCAGACAGAGTCCCATGTGGGGCTCCATGGCACAGCAGGAGGGAACGGGGCCTCGGCTCATGGGCCTTTGGTGAGCAGCACTGGACAAAACAGACAGGAAACCCATGTAGCAGGTACAAATGACTTAATATTTTCAGGCAGATCTGAATGAGGAACAGTGCAGACACTGATCTGCGTGACAAAAATGAAACATTATACTTCTTAAAATTAAAATTTATATTTCTAGTAGCAACTATGACGGAAAAAAAAAAATAAACCCTATGGCGAGCCCAAACATGTCCTTCAAGTCCACCGAGACTTTTTATGTTAAACACAGAGTGACGGGAGAAAATAAACTTTTCTGTTACATGAGAAATTCCTAGAAAAGTCACCCTGATAATTCAGTATCTCCTCACTTTACTCGAAGCAAAAACACTCTTAGAATACACAAAAAAAAAAAAAAAAGTAAGGTCGGGTGTGATAACAAAGAAGCCCAGGGGTTCTAAGAAAAACGGTTACTTGAACTTTGCAAGTGGAAAAAAAAAATAAATAACTTGAAAGGAAAATATGGAAGCACAGTGTCCCCAGGACAAACGGGCTCAGTAAGTGACTTCAGCAACCTGACTCATGAAAGATTTAGAAGCTTCTTGGAGTTGAGCTCATCATTTCCACTGACAATTAAAATCATTTCATCCTGAATGCTTTGTTATTAAAGACATTTCCCAGCATCGAGTTGCAACTTGATGTTAATGACACAACGTGAAACAGGATGAGACAACCAAGTTTTCACGTGAGGCTGGGGTTAATGAAAGGCATCTCTCCTTCTTTAGCTCTTGTTTAATCCTTCACATAAGACCTTGTCTTAATCACCAAAGACTAGAGCAATCAGGTGTCCTAGACTGTTATCGCGCTTCAAATCTCCCCCCATTGTCCAAGTTTCACCCACAGCAACCAGCATAAATAAACTTTATAGTGAATAGCCTACACCAACTTTATGTTGTAATACTTAAGTATTCATTCCTTTTCTGTTTGCTATTGAAAAGCCTGGTGTGTGGATCCTATAAGCTACCCTTTTATGGCAAGACTTTTCTAGCATCATCAGAGAAATATTATCGTGCCCTAACGCAAACACCAGAGAGGCAAAAATGTCCCTAAATTGCTGGTGGACCCTCCTCTTAAATTATGAAACGTTAAGACCTCTTCTAGGTAAAAACCAGATGAGGGAGCCTTGGTGACTTGCCCGCTGCTTTGGAGCTGATCAGCAGGAAAGGACGATCCTTAACTTCTCCCAGAACTCTCCTCACTGCTGCACTGGGGGCCGACAATGCAGCCCCCATTTTTGCAAATAAAAGACGGGAGGAGTCGGGAAGGAGTGAGAGGAGGTCTGGAACTTCCATTTGGGTCCTGGAGTTTAAACCTTTACACGGTACCGTCAACTGTTTATAAACTCCCCCAAAGACACCGAACCCTGCAAACTGTGCATTTCTGCTTCGTGCACCTATCTCTCCTGCTGGTCAAGGGGCTGGACCACCTCGGCCCCCAGCATACAGCACATGCCTGTTAGGTCCTTCACGAAGCTCTGACGAGCTAAACAGAAATAAAAACCCATGTGGTTTATGCCATTTCTCATAGCAGAAAAGCAGAATAAAATCTTCTAAAGAAGCACAGAACTTTAGGACTGTCTGAGGCCCAGGAGAAAAGAAAACCTTTGTCACCTCACACGAGAGTGGCCTTCTAAGAGAGAGGTCAGCAAAGTACGGCCGAATCGGGTCCTTGCCTGTTTCTGGAAATAAAGTTTGATTGGAAAACAGCCACGTTCGCTCGCTTGGACACGGCTGTTTCTCATTTTAACAGTGGAGCTGAGTGACGGTGACAGAGACATTGTGTCCCAGGACACGAGGAAGACAAGGAGGGAAAAGAAGGGTAAATTTGTGGAAGTTACAACATATATTTCCATCTGCGTGTTACACCTGGAGACTAATTGATACCCCCTCTGAAAATTATCGGCAGGCTTACGTGCTTCAGAGATGCAATCCCATTGACTTAAAAGCCTGCTATCCTCTTACAGACCCTACCGAGGAGGAAGCAAGTCATAAAATCATTTATGAAGCTAGCACACACTTTAGGACTTAGTCTTCCTTACTCTTCCACTTGCTACTCCGTGCATAATACCACAGTACCGAATAAATCTGATTATTACTAAATACATCCTACAGTACTACTCCTTCAACTTGAACATAAGTAAAGTTATATACGTTAGATCTGCAATTCAGAAAGGGCTCAAATCTCTTCTCTTGCTTGAGTCATTTGAGAATGTGACTATAAGCATTATGTTCCTACCCTCTGAAACAGTATTTGGGCCAAGTGATGGAACTTGCATTAAAACTGCAAATATCCTACGAACGGTGTAATTCTCCCTCAGGTGCATATATTTTGTACTATAAAAATGTTTATATTCTGTCTAGCTGAGGTTCTCAAACCGAAATATTATAGTTTTCCTATAAATTTAAGGGAATGTAGAATAACAGTTTGTTCAAAATATATCCATCCCCAAATATCCTGTTACGTATCATTTCAAATGGACCGTTCTTTCCTTCGAATATTTAAATATTTAAGAGTTGCTACTGGGTTTTCTTCGTTTTATAATTTGATACCTTTTTTGTTTTTATTATTGAAACTGAAATAAGCATTTTCTGGAAATCTGAAATTATGCCAAATATAACTCAAATCACCTCTAGAGTATCACTAACAGGAAACGTACTTATGAGTACAGTTAAAAAGGGACACCTTCAGGAATCTGAAATTTACTCTGGTTTATACATAATGATAATGCAATAATTTGGAAATGTACTGAAAACGGGATTTGTGAAGTGCTTAACTGTCATTACAGAGAAAAAAGAAGAAAGGATTAGAAAAAACGGGGGAAACATATTGTGACCCGAGCTGTCTTGCTGGGCACAGACCCACAGGGCCTGAGCAGCCTCAGCCTCCACACTGCGAGTAAATTCTCTCCCACGGATGACACCTCCCTGATAGGGATGCCAGCGTCCTGGCTGGGGGGAAGAACACACCTTGCGCAGACGGGCACCTGGCCTGTACATTGAGATGCAGGATCTCCCAGCAAAGAGGAGGCTGAGGGCCGCGTCCTTTGCCCCGGCACAGGTGGACACCCATTCCTACCACCGGCCACCCTCAGGAGCCTTGCTGGGAGCTCAGGAAGGACTCAGGGCAACCGTCCCCACGGCTCAAGGACATGCGAGCGTGGAGAGCCGCTGGCCTCACCAGAGCAGGGTCCACAGGCCCAGCAGGCAGCACCCACCAGGCTGTTCCCTGTTAGGAAAATGGCGACATTCTTCTTCTGCCCTAGATTTCTCACTGGGCACGGGGAAACTACCGAAAGAGATTTTATGCATACAGTATACAACTAAGCAGTACAAACAGAAAACATATATATACACACACAAAAATTGTTTTTTCCCCCAAACAGTAAGCACGTGCTGCTGGCAGGATGTGCACCCTGGGGCCGGGTCCCTTCTGCCTTCTTCCCGCACCTTTAAATGATGTACACGTGTAACCACACGCTGTGTTGTGAATGACAAAGCCCTAGGCCGGGCAGCCCTGTGCACTGGGGATCTCTGAGCACGTCCATCTGCCATCGCGGCTTCTCCTCCATTCAAAACTACACCCATGAATGACATCGCCAGCAACTGCACCTTCAAGCAGTAAGTAAACAAGCCATGAATGCACAAGCACGAGGGCGAAGAGCTCTCGGAAAAAAATGAATAAACTTGTTTTCATTGGCTAGAAGCAGAACAGAAGCAGAATTGTTTTTTTGGAGGGGGGGGAGTAACTCAGGGCCATTTAAAGCTAACAGTTCTCAGACGCTGCCCAGGGCACCCTGCCTGGGTGCTTCCTGCACGCCTCGTGCACGGGCCGCGCGTGTCTCTGCATCACCGAAGAACGCACATGTCCCTCTCCGCGTCGCACGGCCCGCGAGCAAGATGCCGGCAGCCGGCGGGGCCCCAACTAGGCGGGGCCACGGGGCACAGGACCTCTGTTCTCTCGGGGGTCACACACGGCGGTGCCCCAAAATGCAGACAGACTTAATTTAAACTCCTCTGTACATTCCTCTGTGGCCGATGAGAGCGATTTACATCCAAATGGAGTACCCCTGGTTGAAATTTCAGGAATGAAAAGTGGAACGTGCGAAGTTACAGACCATCTTTATTAAGCGCATTTGCTAAAAAAAAAAAGTAAGACAGCAGCAGCCGACAGCCACGCCTTCCCAGGAAAGCGGGGCCAGGGGGACCCAGGCCCCGGTGCTCCAGGCTGCAGACCACCCCCAGCTTCCCCGGCAGGCAGTGCCCGGACCAGCCACGTGAAGCCACCCTGCACACTCGTTCAGCCCAAAGGCTGAAATGTTTTTAATGTCCTTCACAATTTGAGCCTCAGCTGGGTACAGCTGCTGAAGAGAACTTGTGCAGACTTGTCCGAGCCTAACCTAGACATTCTACTTGCTCATTTGCTGGGAGGGACCCCGCACACCAGGCGCCTCGGACCCGGGACTTTCAACGTGCCATCGGGAGATCCGCAGAAGCCTGTGGTTGGAAACTTTGGCCCCCAGCCCCTCCTGGAGGGCCCAGGGCCACCAGCTGTCAGACACGGAGCAGGGAGGTGCCTGCCGCTGCCCCCAGGTGGGAAGCCTTCATGCCCGGGGCCGGAGGGCACCCAGTCCTGTCCAGACGGTGACACACAGGGGACGCTGCTGGGACACCCCTGATCACAAACCTGTCTCATCCTTCCCTCTTCTCCAGGGAGAAGGCAGAGGGCGGGACCGAAATACCCAGCGACATAAAGACAGCTTCCCAAACTGCTGAAGGCTTGGAAAGGTGGGAAACGATCCATCCATTCGGTGTAAAGACGGCATTTCTTACTGACTGACACGAAAACCTTCCCAGGCTCCAAAAGCTGGGCAGGGTTTCTCTACGACTTTTAAGAATGGATTTAAAGAAGACATGCCTTCCCAACCACCTCTTTAGGAATCAAAAACACAAACTCCAGACTGAGCAGACGACCACTTGATAGACCACAATGACGCCCGATACATCACACACACACAGGCCCCTCCCCTCCAGAAGAGCGTCACGCAGACAGGGATGTGTCCTGTCCGGAGAGATCACTTCCGCCTTTTCACATTTAGCAGCTTTCTGATCTTGTGACACTCGGTCTATATGAATTCACATAAAATAAGTGATTTTCTCCATTCTCCTTAGAGGGCAGCTGGCCATTTTGCAACATCTACTCGTTGTATCGAACTGAACATGAATGGGGCGTAGGCTTCAAAGTGACCTAAACAGCGAGTAAAGACACAGAGTAAACTTGCCCATTCATTGTAACTTTTACTATATTTACAAGTTGGTTGTTTCAATATGCTCACATAAAGAAATATTAATATTTAGCCACTGTCATTCTTTGGAGATAAGCTTGAATTGGATCCTTATTTGACAGTATTAGTATTTTCTGGATTTTGTGAGGGGTTTTTTTGGGCAGAAGAGGGCAAGTGCTATTCACTAGTATTTTTGTCATTGACTTTATTTTCTTTCAACAACCAAAAACTTGAGGGAAACAATTGTAAAACTCAAGTGAAAGAAATCAAGTCTACTTCTAAAGTATGAGTGTACAGTATTTCTATGATTTTATTACTTATAATAAAAAGATTTGGAATGTGTAAAAAAAATTGGTTGTTTCAATATGCTCACATAAAGAAATATTAATATTTAGCCACTGTCATTCTTTGGAGATAAGCTTGAATTGGATCCTTATTTGACAGTATTAGTATTTTCTGGATTTTGTGGGGGGTTTTTTTGGGCAGAAGAGGGCAAGTGCTATTCACTAGTATTTTTGTCATTGACTTTATTTTCTTTCAACAACCAAAAACTTGAGGGAAACAATTGTAAAACTCAAGTGAAAGAAATCAAGTCTACTTCTAAAGTATGAGTGTACAGTATTTCTATGATTTTATTACTTATAATAAAAAGATTTGGAATGTGTAAAAAAAATTGGTTGTTTCAATATGCTCACATAAAGAAATATTAATATTTAGCCACTGTCATTCTTTGGAGATAAGCTTGAATTGGATCCTTATTTGACTTGCCCATACTTCACACATTTTGCACAGATCTGACAAGACTATGCATGAATCAAGTTATTTACAAGTCTATGCTAGCAATCTGCTTGTAGGGCGAGGGTGGCAGACACAGAGGGGGAAGCACAGCCCCCCCCGGCCGTGTGTCCCCGCTGAGACCCCGGGTGTTGGTCACAAACCTCCCCCCAACACGAACACGCAGCCTCCCGCCATCCGCCCCTTCCTGCCCTGATTCCTTACACATCAAATTCTGAAGAATGACTTTAAGAGACCCACGAGCATAAGCGTGTTTCCTAAAATATACACTGGACAGAGAGAAAGCAAATTTCACACTTCCGGTCTGGACAAGGTAATAGCAACCCCTACGGGAAGGAATAACTAGTAATACAGTAGAAATAAATAATTAGGATGAGATCGTCATTTTTCTCTTGTTCGAATGGATGAGCTTTTTTAATTAAGACACTTCATGCAGACCATCCCTTTTTTACGTATCTCAGAAAAATTAAGTAAAACCGAGCTTACGTTCTAAAGGTAGACCTAAACCCATGTCAAGTCCTTAAAGTGACATAAGCTACATATAGCCACAAAGTCCACGTACTGAGGGAGCGGTTTCTCCACAGACAGGCTAGAAGGAGAGGAGGGTCTTTATACCACAGGCGGTACTAGCCTTTCTGGACGACGCCTTCCACCCCTTAACTCCAAGCTCACCCCCCCATCGGTGCTTTCACGTTGAGGCCCTATCTCCATGAAATACATGGAATGATGACTTTTCTATCATTTTAGTTTCCCAATCAGCTGATGAAGGAAATCAATTTATTGCAGAGCCTGAATTTCCGGCTCTTTACCGGCAAGCACACTGTGCGGATGGATGCCCTGGGGAGGGGGAGCTGGGAGTAACTGACCCAGTTTTTCAAAGGAAGCCACTGGGGGTACTGAGAAGACACAGCACCAGGCAGCAGCGAGCGGACCAGAGCATCGTTCCCTACAGCCCGGCAGAGGCTCCCCTGAGGTCCACTGCTGGACCCCTTCACCCTCGGGTGGTTCCTTTAAAAAATAAGGGTAAGAGCAAGAACGTTCCCTCCTTGGAGGTTCGAGGATGAAACACCAGCTAAACATGTTATAAGGTGCTTTACAAACATGTCTGTGTGACTGAGCATGTACTTCCACGACTACACGCTTGTGCTTTGACGGCACTGTTTATCTTGTGACAATTTCCCTCTGCCTTCCCCAGTGCAATGACATCTCAGCGTCTTTCCTTCCCCCAGAAACTTGTAGGTCTTTTCACCCTTTTACATAATATTTTTGAAAAAGAAAGTCAGGAGTTGACATATACCACACTAAGTGAAAAAAGATGCTATGGCGAAATGATATGAAAAGTTTTTAAACACTTCACATACTGCTCCAAAGGAGCTACATTTTCCGTCTTCGCTGTGGAACACGAACAAAGTCTTACAGTGGTTGACCAGGCTCTACACGTCGCGGTCCACCGTCAGTTCCTCCTCACCACCTACTACTCTCTCCCTGCTCCCTCTTGGTCAGCTACACGGGTCTCCTTCTGATCCTGGGACACACCAGCAACTTTCTGCCCAGGGTCTTTGCACAGTTAGTTAGTCATTCCCTTTGCTCATATGGACTCTCCCCCTCAATACCTACAGGACTTGCTTCCTCTCCACCTTCTCCCTCTCTCTTCCCTGCTTTGTTTTCTGGAGCACTTGTTACAACCTATACTACTTCATGCTCCGAACACATGTCAACATTACATTTATTTCCTTGCTCTCAAAGGTAGGCTTGAAGATTCGGTACTTTTGGTTTTGGGTTGTTTGTTTCTTTTTTTTTTGTTTGTTTTTGTTTTTTAGCTTGGAAGCCAAACCTCTTTCTAGCCTGCACTGTAATATTTTTCAAATGGGTGAAATAGTTTTAAAGTATGCAACGTGTCACAATCAGCATCTCTGTAATGAAAAAATAAGAAAATGTAACCATTTGGTTAAATCTGAAAGCTGAAGGAAGATCTAACCTTTCCTGCCTCTGTCTCTCCTGCCCCACGGGCCACCTTTCTATCCTCCCAAGGAGCCCTTAAGGGAAGTTCCTATCATTTCTCTGCTGGATTTTTCGGGGACAAACAGATAAAACACACGCTTTTTAAAAAGGCTCAGAGCTGCCTGCACGTGGTTTCAGGTGTGTCTTAAGAAAACAGAACTCTCCTTGGAAATTAATAGGACGTCTGAAAATTAAGCAATTTTGAAGCCTACACTATAAATAGAACTGTGATCACATGAAATGTCTGTGGATCATTTATGAGGAAAAAAATTAACTAAAATCGAAACGTTGACTTCTCATGGACGGGCAGCAGCACTGAATACATCTTATGTGTGAGTTTTCTCTGCTTTGCAGCTACGGATGCATAGGGAAAGGTGCTAAGGGCAGGGGTGAGTTCTCGGGAAGCTTCCCATAGCAGAGACTACAGGTGAGCCTCCTTCTTCAGCAAGAGCTGAGGGTGAGCAGGGAAGACTCAGAAGGAATGGGAAAGGGAGTCCACTAACCTAGTGAAGTTTCTGGAATCCGAAGGCTAACAGCAAAGACAGAGCACAGAGAAATACTGGGAGTTCTGAGGCAAGGCTACCCAGAGCTCAGAGAGGCTGACAGCTCGGAGCCGGGGCCCAGCAGGATCAAATCTGTGGTTTCTCAGAGGAGAAAACTGATGTGGAAATTCCACGTCACTGGATGGACCCCAAGTGTGTGGGGGGACTGGGGGCACTACACGTTTGAGGGGCTCCACCAGACTTTTCCAGCAAGGACACCTGCAGTCCCAGCAGGGACAGCCCATCCTGTGTCTTTGGCCAAGAACGGCTCAAGAATAAACTCAAAGATGAATTCTGAACATTCCAGCTGAACAGCACGGACTCCAGACTTGTGAAGATGCATGCTTATCACCCAGAGTTATTCTAGGAACTGAGTTAAACGCTCCACGCGTTTAACTTGGGTTAAACTTGGGTATTTTACTGCAGTGCTCATTTCATTGAGAACTAAATCTACTCATAAACCAACACTACCCACAAGCTGAACTGCAAATAACAGTAAGAAGTAAAAGGGAATTAAGATCGGTCCGTGCTACTGCGTCTTTACAATTTTGATTATGACCCTCAGCACCGAAACGTCATTCTATCAACATTTGGAAGCTACTGTAAACTTTCAACTTGCAAAGAAAATGTTCATTTCAAAAATTTGTCAAAATAAATAAAATCGAAAGAATGTTTCAAAATTCATGAATGTTTGTATTTACAGAAGTGGTCAATATTTCGTATCAAATATTTCCACACGGTTCATTATTAAAAGTTTAAATTTTTTTTGTTTATTCAGCCAGTTAAAAGTGAGTTTTCTGAAACTGACTGAGATAAATGTCCACTCGTGGTTTTATAATATTCTAAAGAAAGAAGAAATACAGATTTTGCAGTTTCACAACTAAGATATTTTGCGAAAACGCACCTAAGTATTTTCAGCTGAACTGTACGTTTCTTATAAGTCTAATTGGTGAAGTAAGAAGAGTTCTTTGTATTAGTTTCACCAAACTTATTTAATATAAATATTTGATAGAGTATTTGTTTAAAACATTTGATATAACTGGAAGAGCTTATGAGTAGCTCATGGATTTGTTTTGTTTCATTTGCATAATACCAAAAGTATTATTTTAGGTCCCTTTCATGCTGGAAAACATTTTTAAAATTACCTGCATCACATAAGAATAAGACAGAAGCATGACACCACCACAAATCACAGTAGCAAATTATCTTTAAAAAAAAGTGCATCCAGGCTGTGGTATAAGAAACTGACCACTTTCCCTTTCTAGGAATTCTTGTTGCCTTAGTACTTGAGGAGCTCTGGCTGCACGTCCGTGTCTGATTTTCAAACAAAATCAATGTGCACAACAGCCTCTAGTCCATGCCCTGTTTAATCCTGCTTTCTGCCTGGAGTTTCTAAAGTACTATATGCACAGTGTTTAAATTTAGTTAAGAACGTCCTGGCCTGTTTCCAAAACTTCTCCCCCACCTCACAATTCCCTCCATCCATCCGTCCATCCGTCTATCCATCCATCCATCCATCGACCCACGTCGGGCTCTGGAAGCCCTACAGGAAGAAGGAAGCAGGGGACCACAGAGGGCCTGCGCTGGGCCTGGCAGGGCAGAAAACGGCTGTGTCATTCACATGACGGGTTGGGGAGGCTTCTACGACCTGGGGATCCACGGGCATCAGATGGTCACTGACCTCAGCCTCTATTTTCAGTTGCTTTCCATCACCAGCACGGGGCCGGGCAGCCAGAGCTCCGTCCCAGGTCCTCCGAGGAAGACCAGTTTTCCACATAAGGGATCCCGAGCTCATCCGGGGAAAGACGACTGGGTTTATTTACAAACATTCCCCACATGGCACATCAGCATCCTTATTCCTGTCCGCTTTCCACCTAGCTGGGAAAGGGCTCCACAGAGCCAGTGCCCGGAGACGGGGTCCTCTGAACTTTGCTTTCTTCTTATCCTGAGAAGAGTTTCATCACTCCATTCATTCCTGATAAGGGGACAAGCATTCCCATTTTGTTACCCTGCGCCACTGGCCGACAGCAATGCTGGGTGGATTACTGGCGCGCGTGGCTTCTAACAGCAGGCGTGTGGCCCTGAGGCCACCGTCTGCTAGGAAGGAAGTGCTCTCTCTGCGGATGCTGGAAAGACTGGCAGCGCGTGTAAACACAGCCCTGAACCACTCCCCAGAGCACAAGGCTATAGATTCCCGACCACGTTTTTTCAAACATGGATAGCTGTTGTGTGAACTGTTTTGTCTGTGTCTTCTTTTATGCCCTTCAAAGGGGGGTTAGAATCACATCTTAGGAAGGCAGTGCCTTCTGAAAAACCATTTCTCATCCCATAACAATGAAGTTAAATAAGTTTTTTCTCAGAAAAAAATAAAAGATCTTAAAAACAAGGAGGACACTGGTGAGATAATCCACTCCCCAGAAGATCACCACCTAGCAACCACTGATTATTCATGGGTCCTTAGGCAAATTCTAAAACTGTTCGTTTTCAAATAGACTCATCATCAAATAGAGTGATGACTCATCATGAAACAGTTTCTTAGGAAACTGCTAATGGCCTTATTCATAATGACGAGTATAGGATATTTCACTTAGAGAAGAAATGCATCTTAAGGACCCCTCAAGGAATGACTGAAAACACAGCCCCATTGGATGTCAGATCAGCGGCCCAGGATGACCCATTGATAAAGAAAAAGGACTTACATTTTCCCAGATCACAGAGGCCTTTCGATTTGAATTATCCCAAGAATTTTTTCTTCCTTTTTTTTTTTTTTTTGTTTTTTAACACAAGTAAGCATATGATCTTGAATGCTTGCCAGGCCTTCACCCTTCCGCCACATCAGAAAACACTGCCCACATGGGCACCAGTAGCCTATTTCTCTAACTTACAGCATTCTTCCTTATTCAAGTGTCTGCTTTTCTCTAGTTCTGTCCACCAGCATACCCTGTAGTATATGCATGAAGCAATTTCCTGCAAGGCTCCAAAATAAAAAGACAAATAGCACTTCTACAAACAATAAATCATTCTAGAGGGAACAGGCCATATCCTAGGAGAAAGGTATTCATCTCCACACAAAGGCCCACAGAGACAGAGCAAACCCTATTCTTTCCTGATAATATTTACAAACATCTCTACCCACTAATTAAATCAGTGACCTTGGAAAAGACGCCCGACCTCCCTCCGCCTCTGTTTTCACAACCTTAAAATGAGTTACATTAGACCGATGGTTCTCAACTCCTCTCCCTCAAAATGACCTTGTATTTTTTTTTTCCTGTCACCACTCTGTGTGGAGAGAGTTTTCAAGTATTTTGTGTTGCAGGGGGTGGTATCTTATCAAGTACAATATACAGTTTGCTTTACTAAAACAAAGACAGCTGGAGGAATATAAGTTTTCCAACTCTGCAGAGCACTGGAAGTCCAGGAAGAGAGCCTGAGAACCCCCAGAAGAGATGACCAGCCAACACTTTGATTCACCTCTAAAATTCACCGACATCACGAGAGCTTTGAAAACAATGTCGAATCCTGAGCTCTTCAAACTGGCAGGTGTGGAAACCAGTTTTAAAAATGAGGGGGACTTCCCTGGTGGTCCAGTGGTTAAGATTTTGCCTTCCAATGCAGGGGGTGCGGGTACGATTCCTGGTCAGGGAGCTAAGATCCCACATGCCTCGTGGCCAAAAAACCAAAACATAAAACAGAAGCAATATTGCAACAAATTCAATAAAGACTTTAAAAATGGTCCACATCAAAAAAAAAAAAAAAAACAAAAAGGTTAAGATTTTGCCTTCCAATGCAGGGGGTGCGGGTACGATTCCTGGTCAGGGAGCTAAGATCCCACATGCCTCGTGGCCAAAAAACCAAAACATAAAACAGAAGCAATATTGCAACAAATTCAATAAAGACTTTAAAAATGGTCCACATCAAAAAAAAAAAAAAAAAAAAAACAAAAACAAGAGCGAGCTTTCTGAAACTAACATAATCTTGTAAATCAACTGCACTACAATAAAAATTAAAAAATAAAATACATAAATTTTTAAAAAATGACAGAGCTTTCCTTTATCATCCAGTCTTCCTGCTTAGCTGTCCCCATCTTACTCTGAATGAATAACGTGTGGAAAAAAAGAGAGAGAAATTAAGTAACTGCCACCAAGTGAAATAAAAACCCAACTGTTAACTTGAAAGCTGCCTAAGGCCGATCTACAGTAAAATCCCAAGGTCACTATTGTATATGAGCTTCCAAAGTAGACAGTGTGTAGGACTTGGATAAAATGGGATATAAAATGAAGAGCACGGGTAAAACAGCATCTTCGTGTGGTTCAACCCACCACTACCCTTTTCTGCCTCAGGGATTCCCAGGCAAGTCACTGGGACTCTCTAAGCTGCAGGTTCCTTGTTCCAAAAATGCAGATCCAGGCGGCCCTCCTAGGACACAGGGCTTTTGAAGTATTACGTGAGACTTTATGTATGAAAATGTCTTAACGCTATAAAGTGAAAAAAAAAATACGTTTTGGATTTTAAACGTTTCCTTTGATTGAAAGGGGAGAGGGGCATGCAATTATCTTTCACCATTGATCAGAACAATGGTTACGTTTTCATCATCTCATCAACTTAAGTAACATTCTTTCAAAATCATTCACTGTCCACCAAGTTTTGGGGATTGTTAGTTACACTTATAATTTGGAGGCAAAAGACGGGTGGATTTAAGTAAGTACTTTTGAATTTGCATAGAGAAAGCACTATGTTGCATTCATAAATATTAAAGATTATGCACTGATTCTATGCAAAAGTGTAAGTCATTCTTGAGCTATACATACGGATTTTAAGGTAATCATTAAAATCACTAATATAATGAACTCTATCATAATACCTTTTTTTTTCACATCGGAAAGATTGGAATTTAGTACTATACCATAATAACCCACTCAAGCAGTTGTACTAACAATACCATATGGATAGATTAAAGTAACAGTAAAACTATAGTTATACTTAAGGTTATAAAGTTTTAACACGATTAGGGAACACATTATTATTCAGTATTGGAGCTTCAATTATAAAAATAATATCCACATCCAGCCTCTTGGAGCACAACTGGATGAGATATTATGAAACTACACACATGTACACACACACACACACATCACCCCAAAATAGTAATTATTTATTTCCCCCAAATTTGGTACTCTTTAAAATTGATACTAAAAAGCCCAGTATTTACAAAATGCTGTACATGTAATCATTCACCTTTGTGGTATATTATGGATCACAACATTTGACCAAATATTCCAAATCTCAGTAAAAGCACCAGAAGCAAATCTCGTCTCTGGGCATAAGTATCACGTATGGCATAAGAAAACCGGGCCAAGTCCGAAGACACGTTTGCCTGATCAACTTTTACAAAGTCTCTGGACAGGTAAAAGCGACTTGATACAAATTTAATATTTTCTAGTCCAATAGAAAAGACATCCAGGGCTGCTAACTCAACCATTGTATCATTTGTAAAAGTGCAGCCTGTAAGTCTTAACCCAATTCCATTTCAGGAGAATGCAATGAATTCAGTTCTGATGCAATGAATTCAATTAAATGAGACGGCCAAGCACAGAAGTATCTTGTATTATTCGCACCCACAGAGCAAAATGCTAGTGTCCAACATAGACTCCAGCTCGCTCTATTCACACTTTCTTCTGTGCCCGTTATTTCAGTGCACAGTTAATGTAAGTCTCTGCAGCCATCTAGAAAGAAATAGAATAATCAGGAGCAATTATCAGCCTCAGCATTTCCTCGGTCTTGAGTGATGACTTCACCAGTTCTCTTCAGAAAAAATCTGCCACTGAACTCTGTCTACAATAATCGACCTTGAGTGAGTCAGAATCATCACTGCCACCTTAAAGAACACGTTCAAATTAATGAAATTAACACAAAGAATCTTCCCATTGAAATGTGGCTATTCTCATAAAACCTACCACCTGATCGATAACATGTTTATAACCGCTGATCCTGGAGGTTCAGAAAATTCCGTTTGGTGGATGAGAATGCCAGCATTCAAAGCCTTGCCCAACTTGTACGGGAAACATGCATCCTTCTCACGTCTGCAGGAGATAAAGTCTGCGGAGAATTCACCTATTACAGGAGCCCCAGTGAAGACCGGGCTGTGGGGAAGGGCACGTTGGTCCCCTTCCCTCCGAGGTTCCCCAACTTGGTGTACTTGGCAAAGTAGATAAAGGAGTCAAGGTACATTTTCCCTTAAGTTTCGGAGGTGAAATGGGAACACCTGATTCTGTGCTACCCAAAAAAAACAAAACAAAAAACCCTCTCCACTTGCCAAATCTGATACCAAAAGTTAACCGGCTCTTGGGACTCTGCTTCTACAGAAAACGCATTAGTGGGAATTTTAACCGAAAACCCATTATCCCTGTGCGGGTCCTGAAACTTTCGCAAGTTCTTTTCAGAAAGAGACTCATTTTAATACTAAGAGTTCTAAAGAAAATAAAGCATTAATTACCTATGAAAATTCCTCTTCTGGGGGTTAGTGGGCCTGTGGAAGAACAAAAGAATCAAACGCTGGAGGTTTTCCTATCCAGTTTGACAGCCAGACAAATCAAAACGGGGCAGGAGTGACCACCCCCATTAAACCGACCCCGAAGAGTGAAGCCCCAGGCCAAACAATGGCCGATTCAGCAACTAAAAGTTTACGGGTTCTGTTTTTCTCATAAGGCATCTCCCATATTAAGAGCAACACTGTCAATTTTTAAAAACCTGTATCCCAGTTACACATCTTCATCTTGACACTCTCTCTTATAACCACGTCATAAAAGGTCATCAGAAAGTATGGTCCGGATACAGTTTCCGAATCAGAATGCTCTTTTCCTTAATTGTTATTTTACTGTGGAATTTAAAACACTACTTTCATGACAATCGATAATTATCTATGAAAACAAAAATCTCAAGTGAAACAAAGAGGGGGAAAAAAACAATGGTTCTTGGAGACTGGAGTAAAACCAGCCACCAAAACAGAAAAGGCCTGAATTTCTTAGGAAGGTACCGGCTCCGTGTTCCGACAACTATGAGCATCCTGGTTTTTGTTTTCAATTTAAGAGCACCCGTTTACAAAAGTGTCTTTCCTGTACACGCTCATGGTGTCAAGGTAGTAAACATCAGTAGCATCGCTGGACTTATGAACACGTTGCTTTAGAGGAGCTGAACGGCTCCGGATGTTGACAAGCTCCTGGGCCTCCCAGGGGCCCTGAGCACAGGAGGAGAGGGTTATAAGGACCCCATTCTACAGACAGAGAAAGTGAGAAAGAGGGATTAAATGGCTTTTTCCTCTCTCGCACATGACTCACGAAGAACAGCAACGAGACACCTGGTTTCCTGATTCCTGGGTTAAGTGTTCCATACACCCTGCTTCCTTCTCCGAAGTACTATTTTGGTAAAGGTTTCTCTTTCAATAAAGGAACTCGAACAAGTCATGTGACTTTCATTCAGGAAAGCCTGTGTGTGTTTTCATTAGCACCTTAGTTGTCTGTTCCTGGGAAACGGGTGGGAACAGGGCACAGATTACCTTATTATGACAAGAGCTAGCCAACCAAAGCGGAAAAGCATGCACGACAGGAAAAATAAAGCGTGTGTGGTTTGTCAAGTCATCTCCTTGGGAGTTCTAAAAATATTCAAGTCCCTTGCTTTAAGACTTCAACAGACAATACTTTTAAACGTGACTTGTGACTGTGCTGCCCCTTCAGAAACAACTGTGTTGCTCTCTCATCCCTTGATTCTTTCGCTGTGGGAGGTGAATAAACAGTCCTTTTATGGAACAAATTTAAATACAGATGCTTTCGGGGTAATTCTTATCTAATCTGCCTTGTACCTACACATAAGCCAATTTTAGAACAAAAACCCCACTAAAGAGGAATAGTAACCTAGCACAGTTTATGCTACACACTGAGCTATAACCCTAACAACCAAATATATAAAGTTCATTTTAAAAAGTGGTTTTAAAGCACAGTAAGTTCACCAGCATACTTCCAGTTCCCAAACAACAGTACGCTAAAGACTGGTTCTATTTTTTCCCATACACACCCACAAAACACAGGGTAGGTAACCTTCTCCCTGCTCCCAAGTAAGACGCATAGTTTAGAGTTACATCGGTACCTGCTCTGCAGGACCTACAAACACATACACACACATCTGCGTCATCTAAGGCGTACTAACTTTTTAATTGGCTCCGCCATTGAAACCCCACTGCCATCCCCAATTCTATTGGAAACAACCCTCAGACACTGCTGGAACCTTACCTCTTTGTCACCGCCTCTCCAAATACCAAACGCTAGCCCCAAGGGACCCCGAATGGTTCCACTTCAGCCTAACTCGTGAAGTTTTTCCACGCGGAACCCAAGGAGCTGGTTGTGGAAACACGGCCCCTTCCGAGAGCCAGGGCAGCACACCCGATGACTCAGGAAGTTCATTTTCCATTTTATCTTCAAAGAAACGCTTTGCAAGTCTTCCTTCCATAAATCATGCTCTCAAAGAACACTTACCTCCTGTGAACTTTTCATTCACAAGCCTCGCAAACAAATGTCTACGGGTGAAAGTGAGTTCAATAAAAGTGGATGTTCACTCTGGGTTTCTCGACCGTCGCTTTCTGGCTCCATAAAACGCAATTTATTTTCCCCGTTAATTAAGATGAGATGCCCGTCCTTCCCTATCCTACTGTTCTCTGCGCTCAAATGAGTTTACTAGAAATCCATTTAGCATGTAGTCCTTTTTTCCAAAAAAAAAAAAAAATGTGGTTTGGGCACAATGTGTCAATTGTAGTTATACATTTTGCTTAAAAATAGTCTTTTTTCCTTCTTAAGAGTGTTTACGTTAACGCCCACAGAGACTCTGGACAACCCAGCAATCCAAGGCAATCTCTCATCTTTGTTCAGCCACCACCGAACATACAAACTGCTGTTTTGATTTCAGAATCCTGAATCCTATAGGTTGTAAGGAATTTTATACTGGTGGGAAATCTGCAACAAAACGGGCCAAATCAGGCCTCTCATAAACTGATCTCTTGCGGTTTAACATTTTCCCTCATCTGAAAAGGGCATTATATTAGACGTGAATCACGTTTCTGAAAGTATCTACTTTATCGGAAAGGCCTTGAATCCTTTCAGGCCTGGAGGTGCACACTCCAGCTCATTCGCCCCGTGACTGCAAGAAACACCTCCCAGGGCCCTCCTCAATCCAGTCCAGGTTCTTCCCGCCTACTCCACCAGAAGCAGTAAGAGGTGTTGTGTTCTCAGGCTGCTTTTCTGATTAGCATCAGATTTCAGCAAAATGTACTTTCGTGTTCACGATGGCCTATACCCATTCCTGTGTGTACAGATTTCTCCTCCACTCAAGTCTAGTTAGGCTGGTGTGTTTATCTGGTCTGCATCTTGGACGGCAGCTAATCATCCTTCAAGTCACGGACACACGAGCAATTTTTCAGATAGATGCACCTGTAGGGCTGAAGTTAACTCCAAGCAAAGTGACCTTCCGCTGAGTGTCATCGTTTATGGGACACATCCTGACAACTTCCAGTGGGCTTCATTAGATGCTGAAGCACCATACTGATAGTTCTCCGTGACTCTTTCTATCTTGTGTTCCACAATTTTAATTAAAAAAAACAGCTAGCATTGCCTCTGCTGTATTGAAATTCCAGGGTATCCGCTCTACAGCTATAACTTCAAATCCCATGGATACTAGAAAACACATGCTGGATTTAGATGGCATTAGAGGGCCCTGTTGACTTTTAGAAAAAGAGGTGTATGGCTCCCCAAGCTACCTCAATCGTCACCCTGTAACCCCTGCAGACTGCTGACCTCAGGCCAGCATCTTAAGCCCTGTTCACTGCTCTGTTTTGCGGTTCCCACAAAGCCTCTATCTTCCTGACAGCCCGGCACAGAAGCGGCTACAAAATTAAAGAAGAAACTCTCTTGAACCTCCCTCCCCCCCCACCTCTCCTGCACCTCATCGTTCAAAGTTTGAGACAGTCAGGACCTCTGAGACAGGACGCACCTGCAGGTGCGAGGCAAGCACACCTCTCTCCTTTCGGATTTGTGATGAGACTGCAAAGAACAGTACTGGACACCATCCCATCCAATGGCTCCTGAGAACACCAGCATGGCCGTCTTTCACTGGCTCCTCTGAAGCCCAGATTCACATCACCTGGGCGGCCGACAAATGCTGGGGGCCTGGGCCCCGCCAACAGGTCGCTTCACATGACTGCCCCTGGGCTGCCCCCACAGGCCGTTCCTCAAGCCTACTCAGGCGGTCTAACTGGGGCAGGTGGCCCCAGACGCGGTCCCCAAAACGGCAGCACCAGCACAACCTGGGGGCTTCTGAGGAAAGCACACAGGGAGCCGCATCCCAGACCCACTGCACTGGAATCTCGGGGATGCACCTAGCCCGGCCGTCCGGGTCTCAGCAAACTCTCTCCAGGTGACTCCCAGGTGGGCTCAAGTTGGAGAACCACTGCTTTTGAGCTGTGTTTAAGCAGCGTTACCATTTCAGCCTGTTCGGAGAAAAGGAACGTCTCCGGTGTTAAAGTTCCTACAGGCTACGTGTAAACTTTAAATGGTTCGCTGTTTCCTGCAGCAGTCACCAAAATGGATGTTCGTTGCCTAAACAACTCTTGGGCCTGTTTTTTATAAACTCTGAGGCTCAGCGAGAGTCAGCCGGGCCCGGCTCCAGGAAAACAAAGAGAAAGGTGAACGCTGCGGCCTGGGAGCTGCTGGAACTTCAGGTCCCCTCCCGGCAGAAGTGGAGAAGACCCCCTCTGCCGCCTGCCTCCCCCCGGGGGCGCTGACCTGGGGGCACCCGCCAGGTGTGTTCATGGGAAGACGGGGAGGCTCGGCCCAAGAAAACAAATCAAAAGTCTCCCGAGTCCGAAGATTTACATTCAACTCAAAGATGACCTGAGTGCTCTTGGCAAGGTCTCGTGGGGTTCGAGAGCTGACATCGGGCCAAAAGTGAAACAGAACAGGAACCCTGCGCCCGTACTCTGGCATTTAAGTCGAGGTACCAAAGAAGGGAAGAGGCTTTAGCCACGGATGCCCTCGCGTGCCCACCCTTCTTCCACCAGGCGCAGGGATCTCACCTTTCACGACCGTGGCCTCTTTCAGGTGATGCGTCAAGAAGTCGAGGCTGGCGTAGGTGCTGGCGGAGGGCAGGGCGCCAGGGCCGGGCCCCACACACACCCCGCCGGCGCTGCCGGCCCCTACCGCGCCGATGAGACCGCCGAGGCTCCGGGTCCGGCCCCAGGCGCTCTTGTCTCCCGTCTGAGGATGCTGCTGCGGGGACGGCGACAGCCCCGGCTCGTCCCTCACGTCGATGGCGATGTAGTTGAGGCCGTTCTGGAAGCCGGCAGACGTCTCCCGGCGCATCGGCGAGCCACTGCCCCCGGGGCAGCCCACCAAGCCCCCGGGTTGGCTCGGCGTCCAGGGCCGCGCCTGCGGGGGAAGCGGCGGCGGCAACTGGCGGGGGGACGTGGGGGGCTCGTCGCCGCCACCCAGGACGCTGCCGCCGCCCCCTTCGCCGCTTTTCCTGAGAGACACGTTCTCCACCGAGGCCGAGTTGTGGCGCTTGGGGTTGTGGGCGAAGGACGGGGACACGGGGGTCACAGTGGTGGTCGAGGAGAAGGTCTCCGAGCTGTGGCGCCGGCGGCCCCCTTGCGGGTCCGCGCGGATGACCTTGGCCCCGCGGTGCGGGTCCGGGGGCTGGCTGGCCTGCAGGAAGGCCTCGACCCCCGACACCTGGTCCATGAGGCTCAGCCTCTTCAGGCCGGACACGGGGCTGCTCACGCGGGCCCCGTCGGGCTTCGGGGGCGCGGCGATCGGTTGCGGCGGCGTGGCAGCCACGCCGAAGGCCATCTCGGTGTAGTCGCCGCTCTCGCCCGCCCCCGAGGACGGAGAGGAGGCCGCGCCAGGGCCCTGGGAGGGCGGCGCCGGAGGCAGGCGGTAAAGCTCTCCGGGCGGGGGCGGCGGCGGCGGCTGCAGGGCCGAGGCGGGGGCTGCGGGGCGCGGGGGCAGCGGCGGGTACGCGGAGGCCTCGGGGGACAGGAGGGCGTCCAGGGAGCCCACGGGGTCCCCGGCCTGGCCGCCCGGCTGGGGTGACTTGGGCGAGCTGAAGTCGAGGTTCATGTAGTCGGAGAGCGGGGAGCGCTGCCGGCTATCGCCGCTCGTGCCCGGGGTGCCCGAGCCCAGCGACGAGGCCGGGCTGCCGGCGGACAGCAGCGACGACGACGAGGCGGCCGAGGCCAGCAGCGGGGGCGCGGGCGGCGACAGGCGCGCGCCCGCCTCGCCGAAGTCGATGTTGATGTACTCGCCCGGGCTCTTGGGCTCGGGCGGCAGGGGGTACTCGTGCATGCGGGGCAGGGTCTGCAGCCCCTCCAGGGACAGGCGCGTGGGCCGCGCGGCCCGGCAGCGCTGGCCCAGGAAGCCCTCCAGGCGGCCGCTGCCGCTGCCCCCGGGCCTCCCGGGCGAAGGCGCCGCCGGGTGGGGTGGCTGCGGGTGGCCGCCGCCGCCCCCTGCCCCGGCCGCGAAGGCGTCGGCTGGCTGCGTGGACGCCGGGCCGGCCGTCGACTCCAGCCGCTCCTCCTCCAGGATGCGCCCCACGGGGGAGCTCATGAGCACGTACTGCTCGTTGTCCCCGCCGCAGGTGTAGGGGGCCTTGTAGGAGCGCGGCAGGGAGCTGTAGCAGTAGCCGGGGACGCCCCGGGGCATCTCCCCGCCGCCGCCGCCGCCGCCGCCGCCGTGCAGGGCGGCCGAGAAGAAGTCGGGCGGGGTGCCCGAGGCGCCCGCGTCGCCGGGGGACATGTTGAGGTAGTCCCCGTTGGGAAGCAGCCTGCCGTCGGCGGCGCTCTCCACGGACAGCTTGGAGCCGCCGCACCACATGCGCATGTACCCGCTGTCCTCGGGGGAGCTCTCGGCCGGGGAGCTGGTCTTGTAGCCGCCCCCGCTCCCCGGGAAGGCCCTGCTGGCGGCAGAGGCGGGCGTGGGCCCCGCGGCCCCCGCGGGGGGCAAGGCCGCGACGGCGGCGCGCGGCTGCAAGATCTGCTTGGGGGCGGACACGCTGGTGGGGCTCATGGGCATGTAGTCGTCGCTCTTGCAGCTCCCGCCGCCCACGAGGGCCACGCCGGGGGTCATGGGCATGTAGCCGTCGTCCGTGCCCAGGTTACTGCTGGAGCTCCTGTGCGACCCGATCTCGATGTCGCCGTAGTCCTCGGGGTAGGGGTGGTAGGCCACTTTAGGGGAGGACGCGGGGCACGACGGACAGAGGCGGCCAGAGCTGCCGGAGAAGGTGGCCCGCATGAGGGTGTATTCATCCAGGGACGCGGAGGAGGGCTGGGGCACTGGCCGCTGCCGGGCAGGCGTGGTCAGGGAGTAGGTCCTCTTTCTCAGCCCCCTGTCCAAGTCCTGGGCCCCGTCCCCGGAGACTCTGCGGTAGGGTCGGCCGCAGTGGCTCAGGGGCCGGTCCATGGTCATGTACCCGTACAGCTCGCCCCCGCTGCCGTCCCTGGCCGGGGGCGTCTCGGCGATGGACTCGGGCGTGTTGCTCCTGAGACTGCAGAAGGCTCTCAGGTCCCCGGGGCTCGAGCCGTACTCGTCCAGGGACATGAAACCAGGGTCGCTGGGGGAGCCCGAGGCCGAGGCGCTGCCGCTGGAGGGTCGCTGGGGGTGCAGAGGGTGCTGCAGGTGCGGGTGCGGGCCCGGGGGCGGCGGGTAGGAGCCCGAGCCGTGCCCGCTGCTGGACGACAGGCTGCCGGGGCTGGTGGCGGCCGCCGGAGGCGAGTGCGCCACGGGCATGGACATGGAGCGGCTGTGCTGCAGGGCGCCCCCTGCCGGCGCCAGCGTCACCTTGCTCGCGCGGCCGCCGCAGCCGCCGCTCAGGGTGTGCGAGCGGCTCAGGGGCGCGCGCACCGGCCCCGGGCTCAGGGGGCTCCCCGCCACCGACACCGGCCTGCCGCCCGCCGCCCCGGCCCCTGCCGCCACGCCGCCATCGCCCTCGCTGGCCGTGCGCACCCGGCACGAGCTGCACTTGGCGGCCGGCGGTGTGGCGGCCAAGCTGTCGGTGCGCGAGCGGCGCACCAGGCCCGTCTGGCTGGGGGGCAGGTTGACCAGGTGGTGGTGGCGACGCGCGCCGGGGACGCTGATGGGGTGCGTGGCCGACGAGCCGGACGACTGGCTCTTGCTGCGCGGCCGGAACTCGAAGAGCTCCTTGAGCGCCTTCATGGCCTCCAGGATGGTCTCGTGGATGTTCTGCGCCACCACCGAGTCGTCTGCCTGCATCCACAGCTCACCGGGGCCCGTGACGGCCGAGCGGCCCACCTCGATGAAGAAGAAGCTGTCCGAGTGGCCGCAGCGGCGGATGTTCATGAGCTGCAGCGTCACCGACGGCTGCTCGCAATTGAGCTTCACGAAGCCAATAGTGCGCGCCGACAGGCACAGGCGGTACACGCCCGTCAGGTTCTTGCTCTGGCCCAGGCCCTTGGGCTTCAGGTTCACCTGCCACACCTCACGGTAGGCGGCCGTGGCGGGCGCCACCAGCCCGTAGCTGTCATCGGCGGCGGCGGCGCCGGCCGAGCCGCCCAGGGCGCCGGGCAGGGAGGCGCTGCAGGACGCGGCGGGGGCGGCGGCGGCGGGGGGCGCGTCGCCGGCGCTCGCCCGGCCCTCGCTGACCAGCTCGGTGAGCGCGCGGTACCAGCCCTCCTGCTCCTGCTCGTTCTCGGCCGCCACCGCAAAGTACTCGTCCTTGGTGTAGAGGGCGATCAGGTACTTGTGCTTGGCGTCGGCGCGCTTGTTGATGTTCAGGCAGCAGTCGAGCGCGATGACCCGCTTCGGGGCGCCCGCTTTGCTCCGCCACTTCTTCTCGCTCTCGTAGTACTCGAGCCGCGGCGGCTGCGGCGCCGGCCCCCCGCCCGCTGTCGCCGCCGCCGCCGCCTCGTCGCCGCCCGCTCCGGGTCCGCGCAGCACGAAGAAGCGCTTGTGGCCGTGCTTCTGCTTGCGCAGGTAGCCGCACTTGCGCACGCCGCTGTTGTTGTTGTTGTTATTGTGGTTGAGGTTGAGGTTGGGGCCGTCGCCGCCCGCCGGCCCGGGGCGCCCGTTCATCGGCGGGCTCGCCATCACCGGCGCTTCAGGCCGCGCCGCCCGGCCCGGCGTGGAGGGGCCGGGGGGAGCGGAGGGGGCGCGGGCGGCTCCCTCCCCCCTGCTCGCCCGCCGGAGCCCGCGTCCCTCGGGCCCAGGAGGTGGGGAAGGTTCGGGGAGGCCCGCCGGGGGGAGGGCGGGGGGCCGGCACCGCGCGGTGGCGCAGCGCCCTCCGCGCTCCGGGGCCCCAGAGGACGCCCGGCGCGGGCGGCGGCGGCGGCCGCTGCCTCCCGGGCTCTCGGGCGGCGCCTGGGGCTCGCGGGCTGGGCCGAGAGTCGGGGGTCCCCGAGCCTCGGGGCCGAGCCTAAGGCGCGCCCGGCCGCACGGGTCCCTCCGCCGCGCCGCGCTCCGGGGTGCCGGGGTGTGCCCCGGTACTCGGGGTCCGCGCCGCCGCCGCCGCCGCCGGGGCTGCTGCTGCTGGTGCTGCCAACGGCGACCCGGGCTCGTCGCGGTCCCCGCCGCACAGTGAGTAACACATCGCGCACCGAGTGACTGAACTAAGAAGAGCAAAACAACATGTGACTCGGCGTTACGCAGGCACACACGGCGCGGCCCGCCCCGCCCCGCCGCCCGCATTGGCGCCGCGCTCCCCGACGGACGGCTCGCGCGGCCAATAGGCGCGGGGCGCTGAGGGGGGCGGGGCGGCCCGCGCGGGCCGCCCCGCCCCCCTTTCTCCCGGGGCCGCGTTTCCCGCCGTCCCCTCCCCCTCCCGCGGAGGCCAGGGCCCGGGTCGGGTGGGGGCCGGCCCGGGCCTCATTAATCAGAGGCTCGTTGTGGATGCCGGCGGAGGAGATGCCACCCAGGGCGGGAAAAGGGGCGCGCGGGAGGGGCGGGGGCCGGCGGCCGCCGCGCGGAGGGCCCTGCCCTCCCGCCTTTGACTCAATTAATTGGGCTGGGAGCTTCCGCCGGGGAGGGGACTGGGGTGGGCCGGGGGGGAGGAATTGGGACTGCAGGGGGCGGGGGCCGGCGAAGATCAAGGGCCGACACTGCCTGCCAGGGTTCGGTGCGTGGGAGGGGACGGTGGCACCGCACTCGGGCCCCGCATCGCCTCGCCGCCGCCCCACTAGCGGGGGCCAAGATAGGGGCAGTGAACTTGGCCGCCCTCTCGGATCCCCCCCCCCAGCACACACTTTGGCTTGCGGATCCGGCGCCCCGGCTTGGGGTGGACGCGCGCCCGCCCGGCTGGGCGGGTTTGCGCCTGGGTGGTTCCCGGGTGCCCGGCCCGCGGCTTGTTTACGAGCATCACGTTAGGCACCAGTGAGCTCTGGATCCATAGCAGTTTCGTGCCCCTTCCTGGAAGGAGAACCGGGGTGCTCCCGGGGTCCCACCCGCTCAGGGGCGCCCTTCCCTCGCACCGGGTCGGGGCTCTTTCCGGGGCGTCATCAGCGCCATTCACTTGTCAGGATCTCGGGAAGTTGAAATCGTCTGTTGGATGTAATAGGAGAAAGAGAAGGAGGACGAGCAGGCGTAGAAAACTGCAGTTTCCTTAGTGCCGGGAAGAGGGCGCGCTCCAGCGAGCACACAGCCCTGTGAGCCGGGTCCCCGCGGCGGGTGCCCTCCTCCTGCTAGACCCTCCGCCCCACGCGCGGAGGCGCGGGAGTGGGCGGTTCCAGACCCGCGCGCCCTTAGCCGGCAGCGGCCGCCGCGTGGAAGGCGCCCATGGATGCTTCGAATGTTTACATCTGTGTGCCTTCTGTGACTTTCAAAGTCGATCACAAATAAGGACCCACCATACAATCGCGTCTCCTAAATGACAGTGAGGGCTACTGGTGAGGGTGGGAGTCCCCGAGTTCAGATCAGAGCAGGCTCCGGATCCTGCAGAAACCAAGAAGGCTAAAAGCAAGCCCTTGTCTTTGTTTTTTCGTTTTTTGTTTTTTTCAATTGTGTGTCTTCACGAAATGATTTGGAACAATAATGTTGGTTATTTTTTATTAAGTCCTGGAAGCTTGCCTTTGAATGTCCTCTGTACTTTATAAAAGTCTTTATTTTAAATGTAATAAAGTCTCAAATCTAAGAAAAATAACAAGATTGTAATATTTGAAAGGGTGATATATATTTTAACCTGTTTGTAAAACTGTGACCTAAAAATTCTGCTACTTAATTTTATGGGCCAAGAGATCCCTACTTACAGAAAGATCATAGTAGTTTTGTTTGTTGTGTATACACATTATGATTATTGATGAGTAACAAACATAAGAATAATCAATGACACAAAACTCATCATAGAATTTGCCTCAAAGAGGTGTCTGTAAAGTCGATCCTTCATTTTAAACCATGCTTTAAAAAGTAATACCTCGGGGAGTGCCCTTTTAAGTGTGCATGTGTATTTCCATGTGTGGGCATGGGTGTGTATATACATTTGTGTGTGTGTGTGTGATTGTGTATGTGTTGGGGGCACCACCCTTATGGACATTGTGCTTCGGTTTTTTATTCTTTTTAGATCTTGCTGCCCCTTTTATGGTAGCATGTCGCCTAGCGATCTGCTAAGTAGTTAATATCCATTCACGTTTTCTTCTTCCTTGACTCTTTGAAAAATAAAATTCTTGGGAACTCAAAAAAACCCCAAAAAAACAAAAAAAGAGAGAGATGAAGGGGTTCTTATCTGGGAGCTTGAAGAAAATGTGGCCCAATTTTATTGGCTTTGTGATGATTTACAGTAAGCAGCGCTGCCTGTATGTTCAGTAACCCTAACGGGCATAGTATGATCGTGGGGCAACCTGCTTTCAGCATCATTCCATGATAATTTCTTCTGAGAAAATATCTTTTCTTTTTGATTTTGACTTTTCATACAAAATTAAGTTTTCAGATATTCATTGAATACTTCTTTGCTGTGCCCTTCAGATGTTAACAAGTCCATCTTGGATTTGTTTGTTTTTTTCCCCTGAGAGCGATTACGATGTTCAATGCCAATTTCAAGTAAAGGTGTCAGAAGCTCTCCTTTGGCAGTTGACACTTTCCCCATGCAGTACTGCCTCAGTCACTGATCAGGGGCAGACAAGGCAGGGTGAAGAGTGATCTCCTCTCTCAGTGGCGTTCTCATACTATAAGATCACAAAGCTACAGCAAAACTACTTGTCATTCTGAGGTCCTAGAACCTCTCACTACAAGTGTGGGAGCACAGTTTCCATTCTCATTAAGAAGTCAGTCCATGAAACCAGCAGAAAGCAGCTCTGTAATTAGAAGCATCCCTGTCTTCTTTCTCAACGAAGGAACTCCTTGTCTTTCTCCCTTCCCATTGCCAAATAAGCTATTTATTTATTTAAAGCTTGTGTGACACCTTGTGATTTTCCAACTGCTCTCCCATACTTTTCCAGCAAAAGTCAGCTAAATAACATCTGCCAACCTGCTCTCCGCGCAGGGCTGGGTGCTGCTGTGTGGCCTGTTGCCAGCAAGAGCCTGGATGAAATTTTTTCTCATGGTCCGAAAGCTTTCATCGGAAATTCTCTTTCCTTTCATGGATAGCAAAATGGCCATATCTTTAAACAAGGAGGGATTTGTGTTTGGTTGGTTTTGTTGTTTTGTTTTGTTTGTTAACATAGAATCTTACACAAGGATTCTTTTACTAAAACCAAAAGTCCTTTCTGGAATAATTTAATTACCTTTCGTAAAGTAGTCAATTTCACAAAAGTGTAGACATTAAAAACGTATCATAAATCCATAACACAAATAACAGTAACAATAATAGTGACCATCATTAATTTTCTTCTCTGTTTCATATAAGGAAGCATCTGCAGCAGGAGAAAAGTAGATAACATGAGAGGGTTTTTTTGGTTTTTTTGGTTTTTTAAATTCTTAACCCTGTAGCTGTTTGACAGTATTTTTGGTCTGGATGAACTCTTATCTAACTGAGTAAGCAGATCACTAAGTGGAATATTATATGACCAGTTTTAAAATGTATTTTAGCCACATAGCACAGGGAGATCAGCTCGGTGCTATGTGACCACCTAGAGGGTTGGGATAGGGAGGGTGGGAGGGAGACGCAAGAGGGAGGGGATGTGGGGACATATGTATACGTACAGCTGATTCACTTTGTTATAAAGCAGAAACTAACACACCATTGTAAAGCAATTATACTCCAATAAAGATGTTAAAAAAATAAAATAAAATTAAGAAATACAGTGTAAAATACAGTGTAAAAATAAATAAATAAATAATAAAATAAAATAAATAAAATGTATTTTAGGAATAGAGATTTTAACATCAGAGGTGTACACTGTAGTCTTTAAAAAGAGTGGCAACATTTCATCAATTTTGCTGTGTTAAATAATGTATAACAGTTGCTTATTTAATACATTTCCCTTTCTGTGATGAATGAACCCTGAGGACAGACTTTTCCTCATCTAGGATTCATATGGGGACTTCCTACACTTTAGCAGCTAGTTTTTTTCTCTCACAAATATATTTGCTAATATGTTTCAACTGAAATTTCACAAGGATTTTGTAACATTCCAGTGCTGTGCAACAGAATGATTTACATGAAGGAATGTAACTGCTGTTTGGATCATTCACTCTCAACGGGTGGCTTTGCAAATGTTTGAAAAAGCAGGATTGGTTCATAGCTTGTATGGTTTCTCGGAAGTTGTAAAGGCTTTCCACTTCAGTATTTCTTTCGCTCATTAAAAAGCCTGATATATTTTAAATAGTCCTTTCCTTAAATATTCATTTGGGGATGAGGGATTTTCTAAAATAAATGATTTCTCATGCACATATATGCTAGAGGAAACTAACACTTAAGAATTATTCTGAAAAGTGTATGAATTGAATTAATACTGTTTAGAAAAATGCTCATTTATGTCGTAGGCACCAGGATAGCTAATCCAATATTGAAAACATTTCATTTCATTTTAAATAGAATTGTGTTGAAGAAATAGTAACACATAAACAACCAATTACATAGTGACTGCTCTCAGTGACTTAAAATTCTTATTCATTAACCCCTGAATTTTGTTGTGTTTAAATTTTGAGACTGTATTTCTAGATTAAAAACAAAACCAAACAGAACATTTTTTTTCCCTAAAGACTTTCCATGATTGAAATAAAAATTTCACATTAATGGCTATATACAATTACTGAATCATTAAACAAACAAACAAACCAACCAAAAACCTGTTCCTTCTTAAAACATCCCTCTTCCTTGGAATTCTTGGCCCTGAAATACAATATACTCATATTTTGCTTGACTAAATTGATGCTTTGCAATGTTCTGGATGCAGAGTTAAAACGTTGTTTATTGTGTTTGTTTTTTCCTGTCAGAGCAGAACAAAAGTGTCTGCTTCTCAATGTGTAGTTCATGAGCAGATGACATTAAAAAAAGCGGGGGGGGGGGGCTTTAAAATGACACAGCCATATTTTCTGGGCAGGGAGCGGGGGTGAGCAGTGAGGCCCGCTGGGAGTGCCCTTGAACAGAGCGCAAATGTTAAGGAAGGGGAAAGATCAAGCCGAGTTCATTGATCCCAATGTTAGTTCTGGGAACAAGCTTTCGCCCTGTTTCTGCAAACTGCTCAGGACACAAATAGGACACGGCTGCCCCGCTTTTTGCCACATGCTCTGGTGTTTTGGGCTGTAGTCAGAAACCTTCCACTTTTCTGCAGTCGTTCACGTGCTGTTTCTAGGCTTGCCTTTCAGTCTGTTTTCTAGAGTTGTTTTGAAATCCAACCTAAAGATAAGAGAGGAAATGTGACCCGCTCTTGTGAATGCTGCCACCAACTGGCAATGCTTCTTCCCAAGGCAGGACCGGCTCCCGAGCGAGTTGTCACAGCCAGAGTGGTGCCTGCTTTTGTAGAAAGCTGGTTGCAACCTCACCTACACTTGCTCTGCACAAATCTTTAAATAAATCAATAGAAACTATTTACGATAAAACAAAGAAATATCAACAAGTGAACTAAGGGCAAAGTCAGATGACAAATGAGGGACGAGCATATTAGTAAGTTTAAGAATTTTTTTTTTTTTTTGGATTGGGTATCAAGCTAACATGGTCACATTTTTCTAATAGTCTTTAAATCTCAATTTGCATCTCTAGTTACCAAGAACAGCTATTGTATAAAAAATGTATACCAATGTCCATTTAAGATTTTAGAAAACTACTTAGCCAACAATTTAAAAACAAGAATTTAAACAAGATTATTCTCGAACATTTCCTGGAGCAAACCTAAGGGTTACAATAGGGATACAAACTTTTGGTTGTTTTTCTCCACTAAACTGACCTATCAGTCTCAATTTTTTCCTTTTTTTTTTTTTTTTTTTAGAATAAGCCAAAGTCATCTTGAGAGATAGTGAAAAGTAAAATTTGAAAAAGTATGGAGGAAAGAAAATATATTTTAAAAACTATAAATAACAACATTTTAAAAGCTATAAATGACAAATAGCAGTGAAGTGTCAACCGTGGCTATCTTTTTGATTAATTTGAACATAAGAACTCATGGCTTATTTATCAAAGCTAAATGTATAAATTATACCATCTTTCGTAATTGCTCTAGTCTCAGTTTTTAGGCAATGCCAATGACAGAGATAGTCAAGTTAGTGATGGTATTTGAGCTAAGTTACCCAAATAAGGTGAAGGGATCAGAAGATGGGATTTCTTTGCTACTAAATTTGTTCTTTTTTTTTTTTTTTTGGGCTACGTTGGGTCTTCGTTGCTGCGCGCGGGCTTTCTCTAGTTGTGGCGAGTGGGGGCTACTCTTCGTTGCAGCGCCCAGGCGTCTCATCGCGGTGGCTTCTCATGTTGCGGAGCACGGGCTCTAGGCACGCTGGTTTCAGTAGTTGTGGCACACAGGCTCAGTAGTTGTGGCACGTGGGCTCTAGAGCACAGGATTATTAGTTGTGGCGCATGGGCTTAGTCGCTCGGCGGCATGTGGGATCTTCCTGGACCGGGGATCGAACCCGTGTCCCCTGCAGTGGCAAGCAGATTCTAAACCACTGTGCCACCAGGGAAGTCCCCAGATTTGTTCTTCAGGTACCTTTATCCTGGATGAAAGAGAAAAAAAAAAAATAGTAATAATAATAATAACAACTAATTAGAGTGGTTTATCAGTGTATTTACATGTTACAGCATTTGATTCCCACCAATCTGTATCAAATCAAATAATGTAATATATATTATTATAATTATGATAGTTATAGTTATAACCATATTATAATAATGAATAACATATTAATATATTATTATAATAGGTATCAATGTAATATAATAAAATACATCATTCTCCCATAATGCCAATATTATAAACATATGATTCTGACCCAAGTGAGCATCCAGCTAGATCTTTAATTCGCGTTCTGGGTTATCTTGAGTAACCTGAACTATGAACCCACATACAATGTTTAAGAATGATGAGCAATTTATATGTGTATGCTACTTTTTGCCTTGTTTAACACACTTAGACCACAAATGATATTAACTAAACGGAAGTAACTTGAGGCAAGAGGGATTCCTGAGGTTTACAAGAAAATAATTAGAGCAACAACTTGTGAAATTAAAGCAGATGCCACTATCGCCATTCCCCACTGACTGTTAAATGTTAAATGGAGATTTCAGTTCAGATAAACACATTCTAAGAATCCCTGCTGGGAGTGCACACATCAGCCTGCATTTTCACGTTTGCTAGTTCTTCATTAAAATGTCAGCCTATCGTCTTGCTAGAGGAGAGAAAAAAAATTTACGTATTGAAAATTTCTTGAAATGACATTTGATACTATAAGAATGTCTTTTTAGGTAGTTAGTAGTCTTCATTAAAATGTCAGCCTATCGTCTTGCTAGAGGAGAGAAAAAAAATTAGAATTACGTATTGAAAATTTCTTGAAATGACATTTGATACTATAAGAATGTCTTTTTAGGTAGTTAGTAGTAAGGATTAAAAAGCCATATTTTTCACTGCTGTTAAACAGCGCACAGAAAATGAAATATATTGGTATTTTGAGACTGTATTATTCTGTTTTTATTTTGGCAAATGTGTCCCTGATTTTTAAACTTCTACACACTAAAAGTGGATTCCAGTTTCAAAATGGTAACCCTATCCCTCATGGTATCAGTTTAAAAGGAAATTAATATGCAGATTGTCAATGAGCAACATTGTTTAAAGTTACATTATTTTTCAGTTATAGAATGATAGAAAAGTAGGGTTATCCTTTATTATGCAGGTGAATTTATATCTTTCTCTATTTAAAATATGAAAATCAGGAAATATCAAATTATTAAACATATGTTAAGTATTCGTTTAAGCATCAAACATTTTAGGAATTATCTAGAACATAGGTTTTTGCCCCTTTGGTTTTCTGTCTAAATAATAAATGATTTATGTTTGAGAAATTTCTTTCGTTACAATATTGTCCCATATAATTTGGAAACAAAAATTGTTATATGTTATTACAACCGTCATCTGGCAGTTTTCTTAATTTTCTTAATGCTGTATTTTGGTTCCTAATGTTGCTATTTTAACCTCTTCTAATTAATAATATATGGTAGAGAAAGTGATTTTCATCTTTAAGCCCAGGAAGTTTCACAAAGCATCTCATATCACATTAGATAACATTTAGGAAAATTCCAGGAAAAGGTGATATGAAGATATAATAAGAAAACAAAAGCTGAACTTCATCTTGGTTACATGGAACTATCTTCTGGTTAAAATTCTGTTTGCAGGGCTTCCCTGGTGGCGCAGTGGTTGAGAGTCCGCCGGCCGATGCGGGGGACGCGGGTTCGTGCCCCGGTCCGGGAGGATCCCACGTGCCGCGGAGCGGCTGGGCCCGTGAGCCGTGGCCGCTGAGCCTGCGCGTCCGGAGCCTGCGCTCCGCCACGGGAGAGGCCACAACAGTGAGAGGCCCGCGTACCGCAAAAACCAAAAAATTCTGTTTGCAATTAGAAGAAAGAAAGAGGATACATGAGAGCAAGTAAAAGGTAAATTGAGGCAACTTTAACATTAATCTTGTTCTAAATGGCTTTTTATTTTCTTTTCTTTTCTTGATGTGAGGTGTTGAGCAGTTAACATTTAAATTGATTTGCAGGTGATCCTGAGCCATCAAAGACCTTCCACCTGGTCTCACAGGAACATGTCCATGGCTCATCTGTCCGCATTCCATGTTCAGTTAGAGTAACAACCCCATTTTTAATGGTATTGAAGTTCCTGTCATTCATTTCAAAATGTTTCCTAACTGTAATTAAGCTGTTTGCTACTGTGTCTCACTGCTGTTTTCCACTGGTTCTTTTTCTTTTTTTTCCCTTTAAATTCTTAAGCAAGTTCACTTTACTCTCATCTCAGTGCTGTTTGCAATCTCCAGCTAATCGCATAGGAGGGGAAAACCCGTGTTGTCTTCCCAAGTTTGCTTTCTGGATGCTGTTCCCAGTCGTGATTGGACTACAATTTCAAACATAACCATGCATAATTAAAACATTTTAGTGATAATAACAAAGTGCCCATTTTACAAACAAGGCACATCCATTTAAAAGAGATTAAGTGTGTTTAAACCCTGTGCTTGCTTCCCAAGCTGAAAACTCCGCAGGGAATGAAAATTGTTTAAAAAAAAAAAAAGTCTCTAACTTTCATTTCATGGAAATTGGTTTTAACTAGTCAAACATTAGTAATTCTATTTAGACTATTTTTAGGTTAAATTTTTTTAAAGCTAATATTTTAGACAACCGATCCTGAAGGTCTACAGTAGGAAGAACTATCTGCTTCATAGGGAATACTAATAGATGGTTCGCAGTTACGTTATCTTGTGATAAACTCATAGTAACCCAATAAGATATTTGATTCTATCAAATTTATCAATGTCTTAAGCAACTACTTTGAGCTAAAGTCTGTGTGGTCCTGTTGGCACCAAAATGCAAACCCACAGCAGCCCCCCAGCTGTGCCTGCCGGGAGGGACAGCCTCCCACAGGTGTCTCTGGTCCCCATACCTCTTGCTGGCTAAGTGAGATGTGCAGGTCCCTGGCTCCCCTTTACTCAAGCCATTTCCAGGGACTGCATTTGCAGCAGTCACCCTAAGAGATAAGGTGATGGATGGCTCCCTCCAGGACAAAGAGCAGGCTTGCTTATTTCCTGCTACAAAAGAGGTGGATTTCCCAAGCCCGGTGAACCAGCTGTGACAGCCTAGCCCCCGCTGCAGGGACATCCACTGGGACTCTCCATATCACCCCCATGGTGCTTGGGGGGGTGGTGAGGGACAGAAGCAGGTCTTGCTCTTTTCTGTGGCATAAGTCTCTGACCCGAGAAGCCCACGTCCTCTGCCAGTGAGCATGTCACAGTGACAGGCTAAGTGCTCAGCTCATAAGGAAAAAGCACAATGAAATCTCAGCCTGAGATCCTGCCTTTCAGGAGGCTCCGTCTGGGGGGACAGAGAGCCTGTATGTACATAGCCAAAGCCAAGGGCCAGAGGCATTCAGTACAGAAATACATCCAACTTCACAGGGGACGTTGGTGTATTCTAAAGTTGGCATTTTATTTCGTTTCTGGAGAAGATAGACTATTTGATAAATGAAGTTGGCATAACCGGAAAATATATCTGAAGACACGTTGCGGTTGCATCCCTGTCTCCTTCCACTAAAATGTCAGGGGAATCAAAGATCTGCATCTTAAAACATGAAACCATAAAACTTAGGAGAAGAGGAAAGAAATATTGATAAATTTAACTTTCTGAAACAGAATTCTGAGGAGAAAAATACAGTAAATACAAAATCAAAGTACAGACAGCAAACTGGGAAGAAATCACAGCCAATATCACAGATGAAGTGCTAATTTTGTGTTTATTTCATACCGTCAAGTCTCCTGTAAGGCAATAATAAAGAGACCACAAACACAATATAAAAATGGATGAAAGATCTGAACACAAAGCTCACAATGATGAAAATAAATGCAAGAAAGTCTTAATCCAATAAAAGCTTGCTTAACCTTTCTCATAATAAGATAAATGCAAATTAAAACCACAGAGTGGTACAATCATTCACCTATCAGATTGGCACCAGTCGAGAAGTTTGATAACACAGTGTGTTTGCCAGAATGTCAGGAAAGGTTCCCATACAAGGCTGCTGGCGGTATAGACTGAAGCAGCATCCATGCAGGGCAATTTGACTGAATCTATCAAAGTGACAAATGCCCACACTCCTTGACTGACAATTTAACTTCTGAGAATCACTTGTACATTTTGGAAATGATTGCTTTACAAGAGTATTTATTGCATTATTGCTGAGAATAGAACCTGATATGCATGTGTGAAATAATATGTATTGGAAGACCTTCATTCCAGTCTTGTCTGGAATAGCAAAAATTTAGAAGCTAGTTGAATGCCAACAATTTGGAACTGGTCAAATCATATATGGATGCAATACTCTGCAACTGAGGCATAAATGAGGCAGCTTTATTTGTACGGACCATAATATCTGAAGATGCAGTATAAGGAGGGAAAATATAACACAAGTATCTGTTAAATATTCAAAGGTGTAAAAGTAATGTATGTTAATGGTTAGTGGCTCGGTAGACCTTGCTGATGGTATGTCTGTGAGGGAGGAAGGGAAGAAGCAAGAATAGCTCCTGAGAGAAGGGACCCTCCAGCACTGCTGGCGAGAATGCAAACTGGTGCAGCCACTATGGAGAACAGCATGGAGGGTCCTCAAAAAGCTAACGGTAGAGCTACCGTATAATCCGACAATCCCACTCCTGGGCATATGTTCAGAGGAAACTCTAATTCGAAAGGATACATGCGCCTCAATGTTCACTGTAGCACTATTTACAATAGCCAGGACGTGGCAGCAACCTAAGTGTTCATTGACGGAGGAGTGAATAAAGAAGATGTGACACATATATACAGTGGAATATTACTCAGCCATAAAAAAGAATGAAGTAATGCCATTTGCAGCAACATGGATGGAGCTGGAGATGATCACACAAAGTGAAGTAAGACCAAGACAGACAAATATCATATGATATCACTTATATGTAGAATCTAAAAAAAAAAGATACAAATGAACTTACTTACAAAACAAAAAAAGTTCAATAAAGTAGAAAACAAAACTATGGTTCCGCAAGAGGA
>NC_041226.1:78894773-78948877 GCF_002837175.3 Physeter macrocephalus
TTATATGTAGAATCTAAAAAAAAAAGATACAAATGAACTTACTTACAAAACAGAAACAGACTCACAGACTTCGAAAACAAACTTAATGGTTACCAAATGGGAAAGGTGGGGGGGGATATATCAGGGGTCTGGGATTAACAGATACACTCTATATAAAATATATAATCAACAAGGACCTACTGTACAGCACAGAGAACTCTACTCAATATTCTGTAATAACCTATATGGGAAAAGAATCTGAAGAAGAATGGATATACGTACCTGTGTAACTGACTCACTTTGCTGTACACGTGAAACTAACACAACTTTGTAAATCAACTGTACTCCAATACAAAATAAAAATCAAATTAAAACAACAACAACAAAGAATGGCTCCTGAAACGTCTTGCCTGGGAACTGGGTGGTTGCCAGCATATCATTTCCTGATGTGGGGAGACTGGCCATGGAGGGAGGGCTGGAGAGGGAGGTTGATTGGAGATGCCGGAGGGCTTGGACACACCTGCAGGATCCAAGGGAAGATGCTGGGTAGACTGTCACAGAAGTTTGGACCGGAGGTATCAGTTTGGGAGTCACAGGCATTTAAATCTGTGGCATGGGCTAAAATCGTAGTGTGAGAGACGAGAGCAGGAAGAGCCCCCAGGACACTCTCACATGTCAAAGTCAATGACAGGAAGAGGAGCCCTCAGAGCACGCTCAGAAGAAGCAGGCTTTGAAGCAGGGGAAAACGGCAGGGCCAGGAATGACGAGAGCGAGCGGAGGAGAGCCTTGCAGGGTAAGGATGCTGGGAGGCGTCCCAGGGAGGCGGACCTGCTGACACGGAAGCCGCTGTGGGTCTGGACAGGAGCAGTCTCCTCATGGAGGGTGTTTGTGGAGACAAGGAGGTTGGAAGGAAGCCCAGAGAAGGCATGAAAGATGAGCAGGGTCCCTGAGGATGAAATTGAACAACGGAAGTACGTCCATTATGGGTTGAAAGTACTGTCCTGGCAGGAGCAGTGGGGACCAAGCAGGACACAGAATTCCGAGGGAAGCTGAAGTGGAGAAACAGCAGCATCCTCCGGGAGCACAGGGCAGCGGGCGTCCTCAGGACGCGAGGAGGGTTCAGGTAAGACAGACTCAGGCTCAGAGTCAAACGGAAACTTGAAAGAACCTACGGAGGAGTCTGGGAGATGAGGGAGGAAACCTGCGCTGGTTGGAAGGTGGTTTGGCAAATGCCTTACAAAATTAAGCATAATCTTACCATGCAATCCAAGAATCATGCTTCCTGGTATTTTTTCAAAGCAGTTGAAAACTCATGTCCATATAAAATGTGAACACAAATGGCTACAGCAGCTTTAGTCCTAACTGCCCAAACTGGAAGAAACCAAGATTCACAGTCGTAGGTAAATGGATAAACAAACTGTGGTATACTCAGCGGTTCTTTTAAAAACTGAGCTATCAAGTCATGAAAGATATAAAAGCACATTAGATGCATGTTACTGAGTGAAGGAAGGCAACCTGAAAAAGCTATTCCCTGTATGATTCCAACTCTATGACATCCCGGAAAAGGCAAAACTATGGAGACAATAAAAATAAATAAATCAGTGGTTTCTGGGGGGAGGGGAGAGATGAGTAAGCAGGGGAGAGAGGACTTTTAGGTCAGTGAAAATAAACACTCTGTATGATGTAGTGATGGTTCTGTGTCATTACATCGTTATCCAAGCCCACAGAAGAGAGAGCATCCAGAGTTAACCTAAGGTAATCTATGGACTTTGGGTGATTATGATCTGTCAATATATGTTCACTGGTGGTGAAAAATGCATCATTCTGGTGAGTGATGTGATAATGAGGGAGGCTGTGAATGGGTGGAGGGGGGCAGGAGGAAATCTCTAAACCTTCCTCTCAATTTTGTCATAAACCTAAAACTGCTCTAAATAATAAAGTCTTAAATTTTGTTTCAAGGAAAATCTCCTGTGAGAAAGTACTAAATGTCACTGAATTCTGTATTTTAACATAGTTATTTTATGTTACGTGACTTTCACCTAAAAGAATCCGCCGTGATTAAAGAAAAGCATTTCACCTCTACGGAGAGGGTTCAAGTAACGCCATGGTTATCCTACTGCAATAGACAAACAAACCAAAGCATAATCTTTCTTCCAAAAGATGTTCTTATTTCAAAAACAAGAAACAGAAGGAGAGCAGAAATGGATAGAGAAAATTAAGAAAAAAGGGAAGACAAGGCTAAAACGCAAAATGCCGACATTCCCAAATTAAGGAGAAGAGAACCAGGTAGTGCCCTAATCCCACCAGATCAAAAGAGAAAAAAGTTTCTGATAAACTGACAAGCTTCTCTCAGGGGTTTGTGCTGGAGGTGCTGGGCCCTGACCTTGAATCACCCGAGATGCACTCGAACAGAAGGCATTACGATCCACGATCCTGCATTAACGGTGTCTGAGGGAATGCTCTAATCTGATTTGCCCAAAGAGGCTTTTAACCTTCAACCACATAATTATTGCATAATAAACATACATCCTTCTTCCCTGTTGACTTCCCACAGCACACGCGCGGTTTCACGTGCCACCCATCTACCCTCAGTGTCGTAACCTGGGTTTGAAGAGGTTGGCAACGATTTCAGTTGCCGTGTGAAATGCTACATCTGTATTCTGATTATTGAAGGAATAATTGCTTAGCGTAGAAAAGCGTTTGACTATAGAAAAGTGAATAGAGGGGAATTAAAATGAGCCATAAGTGTGCACCCGGAGACAGCCATTGTTAGCACTTTAAGGACATTCCGGCTGTCTTTTTATATGCATATATGTTATTGTGCAAAATGGAAACCACACTGCTTTAAAATGTGTAAATGCCACCAATTTCTTAAAACATGATTTTTTTTTATGGCTACGTACCATTCCGTTTCCTCACTGCAATTACCTGGTGCCTTCAGCCACTTGCACTCACTGCCCACGGGCTGCCAAGCTCAGAGCGTTTGGAAGAGCCAGATGCGGCCTGTGAACGTCGCCACCCCTGTCTGATGGCCACTGTCCCCGAGGGGCTGCAGACGCAGCAGGCGCTGACAGCGGACGTGGACCGCGGTCCATTCAGTTCAGTGAGCATTTGTTATATTTCTGCATGCAGGAGCCCTGGCTACTGAGGACCCAAAGAGAAAGGGCACAAAACGGAGTCAGGGAAATAGAAGACATAGCAAGGATGGTCCTAAATACTGCAGGTGTCATTATTCCCATTTTATAGATGATGAAACTGAGGCACAGAGTGGTGCTTAACCTAAAATCACGTGGCTAGCGAGGGGCAGAGCCGAGATTCAGGGCTGGCAGCCGAGCTCTGCGGGCCATGGCACCCCACCCCCCCCAAGCTGTGTGATGCCCGAGGCCACAGGTGGGCTCAGCACCCACACGGCCAGCTGCTGAGGAGCGACGAGCGTTACCAGTAACTTCCTTTTTCACATTCCCACCATTAGCTAAGCAAAAAGGTCAACGGGGACCTGCTGTGCGCAGCGCACTGAGCTGTGTGTCAGGAGGAACGATGGAGCAGCCGCATGGGTCCTGCCCTCAGGGTAGCAAACAGACGTAATAGTAACGCTACAGCGATTATGCGATTAAGCTTTGCTTATGTACCACGAACCCAGGTTAGGGTCCCTGGTTCCCCCCCTCCTCCTTCCTGGTGGAGAAGCTTTGGGTGAGGAAGATCAGGAGGGAGACCGTAAGGAAAGGAACAGTGACCGGCCAGCCTGAGACCACCTCTAGCCCTCAAATTCTTTAAGGAACTGAGTTTGGTTTGAAGAATGCTGCGAGTTGCAGAGACTGACCTGTGCACCCTTCAGCCAGCAGAATGACACGCAGAAGCCTCAGGGGACCCCAGAACTTAGCCAGCCTCTCAGAACCTCCGATCCACTAGCCGTCTGCTGTTTGGATGCTTCCAAGCAGCCCCTGGCGAGAGGCGCTCCAGGGAAGCCTGTCTGGTGTCTTGAGTCCAAATGCAAACCTGGACATAAATAATCCCACAATACATCCCCGAATATGCCCTGGCCCCGAGCCCTGCGCTCAGCGTGGTGCTTCCAGCGTGATGCTAAGAGGGTTCCTGGAAGTACCTGGCTGCAAGTTTATGAAAACTTGGCCCAGGTATAAATGTTTGTAAGTTATTGTTCTTTGTCTGTAAATCTTTGGAACTGTTGTTCTGTATTTTTCCTCTGACAATTTGGCAGAATTGGAAAAAGTTACCATGAGATCCAGGTAGAGCCCCAAAGGAGTTCTGGCCAAGAGGGGAGGAGGGGACTCAACCAGGCAGAAAGTTGGGCTGATGGAGAAAAGCAAGGACACCAACTCCTTTGCACTGAAACCACATCAGCTAAAGAAAAGAAAGGGAGCCCAGCAGCGTTGACACCTTGGCACTCCCGTGGTGGTGCCTGCCTTAGCATGACTGTCCCAGCTGCCCTTCCCAAGCCCTCCACGAGGCGTCTCGGCCCGCTGCTGGGTTGCTCCTGTATGCTGCCATCGTGCCTTCCCAGACTTCCTTCCAGAGTAGGTCCTGACATCTGCGTCGGGATGTGCGTTCTCCCATTCTGCTTCCTTTCATGGAGATCTTGGGGAAGCACAAGACCACCAGCTGAGCATGCTAAGAGCTTCCCCCTCTCCTCTGGAGCCCGATGTGCAAGACTCACGGAATTCCAGCTGCTGGGACACGATGGATGATATATTCTGGATGCGTCCTCCCAGGGAGTGGGCATGTGCTCCTGAGCTTCTGCACTTCTGGAACCACTTTGGACCCAGAGGTAAAAGATGTGTGTTGACGATGGCAGAGCTGCCTTACCAATTCTGCACCACCTACTTCTGGATTGATGCTGAGCCCAGACCAGGCCCCTGTTTCGGATGCATCTGTGCAAAGCCTCCCATCCTTCCAGTCTCCTCTCTGATTCTGGCCACAGTGATGGCTGGCAGTTCAGTGAGGCTGCAGCTTGCCTCATGCTGACGGCACCTCAACTCAAATGCATGCCACTCCTCTCTTGCTCTTTCCCTGGGCTTTCGTGATACTAAAGACACAAGGAAATGTCTTCTCAGCACTCAGGCTTATGCTACGTGAAAGTCCCGGGACATTAGCATACCACACGGCAACCCTCAGACGATGGAGGGTGAGAGCAATTGGACATGTGTATCTCCCTTTTATAACACAGCCTAGGTGATGGTGGACTAGGTGGGCTAATCCAATAGGCCTGTGTCCTTATAGGAGAGAAGAGACACAGAGACAGACACATGCAGAGGGAGGATGGTGTGAAGACACACAGGGAGAAACCCCCTGATGACAGAGGCAGAGATTGGAGTGTCAGGTCTGCTACATGCCAGAAGAGCAAGGATCGCCAGCAACAGAAACCAAGAGGAAGGTGTGGAACAGATTTCCCCTAGTGCTTTCATTGAGAGCACGTCCCTACTTATACCTCGATTTCAGACTTCTGGTCCCCAGAACTGGAAGAATACCTTTCTGTTGCTTTAAACAATCAGTTTATGCTACTTTGCTACGGAGCCCTAAGAAACTACTACAATTAGCCTAAAACACGTTGTAATTCCAGATAATTACTAAGCAATAAAAGACTACTAGGCTTATTTCTAAAGAACTAGGGAGCCAGCTTGACAAATTGCCCCCTGGTCAAAAGGGCGCAATTTGAGTTTTAATAAGGGTAGAAATGGCAAAGATTGACATATATCACATTGGCTTAAATCCTTGTGATTATAATGATATTTTACAAAACCAAATTGGTCACTTCTTGAGAGGCATGAATAATGAGCCCATTATTTTGAAACCCCAGTAAATAAAAGGAAAGGGATCAAGCACTTTTTATGCTTATCCTCCATCAACTATAGACATTTAACTAAAGATTAGATGAGGGGAAAGCGCTTCTTATAAACTTATTTTAGCTAATAAATGAAAACAAAATGATAAAATTTGAATGCCAGTATTTACCAATCTCCAGTGAATCTATGGATCGAGGCATCGAAAAGGACAAAGAAACAGACATAAATTACCTTCTGAGGATACATCCCAGTGTGGTCTTGCCAAAGGAATTGAACCCAGATCTGAACGAACCTCTGAATCCAGCCACACACAGCGGGTACAGGATAACTGGCCCTAGGGAGTAGGGGACCTTTCTTTTGTCAAAAGGGTGAAAGAGTCTTCTAAGCAAAGAGGCAAGCTCTAAGCTAAGGACACATGGAAGTGTCCTTTGTCCCGAAATGCCTTAACATCTCAACAATGCACTTCTGTACTTTACAGGTAAGTATGGAAAACTCATATTCTGATTTTTAATGTTATGAATTACCTCTTTGCAAAAGCTATTCCTGAAATAAATGCATTTTTTAACATCATTATTGGAGTATAATTGCTTTACAATGGTGCGTTAGTTTCTGCTTTATAACAAAGTGAATCAGCTATACATATACATATATCTCCATATCTCCTCCTTCTTGTGTATCATGATCTCCCAAAAGGATTTAATAGTTAACTGTAAAAGTAGGCAGTAAATCTAAATTGTGGCATCCTTATGATTTTTAGAACAAAAATATACAAAGAATCATTTTTGGTGGCAAATATAATACTTTTGGATCAGTAAAGCTTTATGTAATTATTGCTGTGTGGTTTGTTCATGATATATGGCAATCAGCAAGATCTAGTCCTTGGGAAACACAACAGGACAAATGGCCCGCATTCTTCAACAGATGAACAGTAAGAAAAAGAATTGGTTGGTGGGAGTTGATGTGTGGACTTAAAACTTAATCAAGTTTAAGTACAGCAATAAGGAAGTGTAAAGGAGCGATTAGTGTCAAAACCAGGAGAGTGGTGATTTTGGAAGGGGTGAGAGCCCGTGAAGGGGATGAGGACACAGCCAGGGCTTCTGGGGAGGCTGGCATCGTTCAGCGTATTGACCTGGTTGCTGTGACAAATTCACTGGCTTTTAGCAGTTGACTAAGCCCCGCCTCCGTTTCGTGCATCGTGGTACCCGTGTTCCACGGCCTTGCCCAGGGGGTGCACCTGTTGCCTTCTCATTGTTTGCAAGCTGATGGCAACTCACTGCCCTTTCTTTGAGAGTCTTCATTGTCTTTCATAGCATTTGGTAGGGTTTACCTCTCTAGGTTGGACATGTCTCTACAGAGACAGATGCACACTGTTCGGCGTAGGGGTGGAAAACGGTCTGACTATTGGCAGTAGTGAACATTGGTCATGAACTTTCACATGGAAAGTTACTGACCTGACACATCAGGGTGATGGCAGTGCATCGATCTCTGTACCGACTTGTCTATTTACGCCTTCATCCAGCACTTGTTGCCAAGGAGTGGGAAAGAGAATATTTGGGACCTCTATATAAGCAGAGGGGATTTCCTAGAGGATGCCAACTGGATGACAGGGAATTGAAACAGCAGTAATAAACCTGACATTTATAGGGGCCTTCCAGGGGAGAAGCGAGTTTCTATAAACAGGAGACCCTAAGGCCTCAGGAATGAATGAGAAATAGGAGGTGTACAGGTCAGGACTCCTTTGCCTGCAATAAAGTCAACCTAAGTTGAAATCGCTGTCATGGGATACTACGTTAAACTTTCCTCGTGCCTCAGAGGTTCAGGACAGTGGGACAGGATTGTCCTCATTATTAATGGGAAAAGCCACAGCACCTGCAGAAGGTCCTTCTGAGATCCTTTGCCTGTCACCCACCGCCAGCCAAGGTGAAAGAAGAGGAGAGAGTCAAGGAGGCTGATGGCCGAGCTTGCTCTCCTTGACGGGACTTGTTGGTCTAGTTTGGATTTTATGGCATTTGTGCTCCCGAGTCAACTGAGGGAAGTCCAAGAGAATCTTTGAGCAACAAGGATGTACTTTCAAGAAGAGGAGACACCCTCTAGAACCTCACAAGACCTGCACTGGATCAAGAAGTGATCAAGAAGTGCACCTCCAGGAGCCCCCAGGGGGCTGACAGGCACCCCTGGAATTGGTGGGCATATTTGAAGGAAGAGACTGTTGACCTAATCTTACTTGGAGAAGCAGGAAGGCTGAAGTAGCCCCCAGTGACAAGACAAAAAAGCAGGCAGCAGGGGGAGAAACAAGCTCTTCCCGAATTGGGGAGGGGAGGGGCAAGGGTGCCAGATTTTCCCAGGGACCAGCTGGGTACCAGGAAATGTCACCGAGCGGGATGGAACCCAGCTCAAAGACTTCTCCCAAGAAGGTGGTGGGGCAAAGGCAGGGTCAGGATGGGGCTCCTGCCTCCAGAATATAGAAACGCCCAACGTTTAGGCATTTGCAAACGAGGATTAAACACTCAGACCATGACACTGTTCAAGCAGGACGCTCTCCCTTCCCTTCTGCAGAAGTCATCGTACCAAGGGGAAAGTCACGACACCAAGAATTGAAGGACAAATGCCAGCTTTCCTCTCTCATGGCTGGTCCCCGCATTTCAGGGAATCCCTGAGCTGGAAAGAAGAGCTCTTTGACCAGGAAGAAAGAGTACGGTTTTGATTTGTATGGGAGTGGCATTTGTAATGTCTGAGAAAATGAGGGTGTCGATGACTGAGGGTGACAGAAAAGTCATGGGACTGGCTTGAGTATCTTTAGGAGGCAGAAAGAGGAAAAGATGTAGAAAGTGTTTGAAGTTCCTGGTGCCCACTGGTTGCACTGACTTAATTAGAAAAGGCTTACTGACCTACAGCATGCAATCTGGACGGAATGCACATTTGGACCTGGAGCTTAAAGCATAGATGGTATAATATAACCTGACCTCTCTCTCTCTGTCTCTCCCTCCCCTCTCCCTTCTTGACTTATTTCTAATATTTAATTTTCCTTGTTGACTCCGTTGTCCTCACCAGCAAGCAAACTCTCTCCCCATGGTTGGAAAGATGGCCATTTCTTTACAGCTAGTGCTCTGAAGGCAGAAAGAACCCCTCTCTCCCAGCATCTAGTATCAGTTGTCACAGAAGGACTCAGACTTGTCCTACCTGGGGGTTGCCTCTACGCCTTGAACCCATTACTACGAAGGGCAAATGGGACACCAGCATCACCAGGCTCAGCCAGGTGCCCATTTTGCGGTTGGAGACGGGGGTCTCAGAGTTAACCCTCTAGCTGGAGTCACGTGAGATGGGCGAGGGTACGTTCTCAGTAGAAAGAGAAATGTTGGGGCCAATAGAATAAGGAACTGGAGAGTTTGGGAACAGCAGAGGTAGCCCAGGAACAATCGTGGGAGAACAGACCACAAAGGGCTCTTGACTCTCCTTCAGAAGTGATGGAAGGACTTCTGTGTTTCAGCATCCACTTGGCTGGCATCCTCAATGGAGCAGAAATGAGGTTCCACCTCCTCTCTAGTCTTTGTTCCTTGGTGTCTGTAGCTTTGAGATGCTGAGTCGAAGGAAAAGAAAGTACTGAGGTTGCATGAACATTTTCAAAACACATAAATTGCTGAGAAAGCAGTGGACTGAAGGCCAATAACAGACACAGTCAGTCATGCTGGAAATTACACCCCACTCCATCCAAGGAGCTTTACTGAAACACAAAAGCGTGCATTCGAGTGGCCAGTAGGGCAGATTTTCCCACATATGACTAATATTTTCTTTCAATGGATGACAACCAAGGGAATACGAGGGAATGCATCGTCTGTAAATTCTCACCCAGCATCTAGCATACATTTTAATGCAAATTGCTACACAGGCTACAGTTCCTTTTCCCCACACCCGTCGCCCCTCCGAGTAATCGCCAGGTGACTGCATTTGCTTAGGTTGCTAAAAGACACAAAAGTAATTGTAGGGTTTTTTAAAAAATGGTGTAATTTAGTGGGAAAAGCAAGTAAGTTAAAATAGAACAGATAAAATAATACAGTTACTTTTTATTCTAATATTGTTTGATTCTTAAAATGTGTTCCGTAAAGCAAAGTGTTCTAAATAACCATTAATAGACACATTAACAGACGCATTAAAAAATGTATTTCAAAGTCGTTTCCAGCCTGCCAGAGTTGATGGACATTTACGTCAAGTAAGTTGTAGTTGCGGTAGCAGCACTAGACCAACCGACCACCTCAATTCTGCTCCTGCTTCTATGATTTAATAGGTATGTAATTATGGGCAGCGCACTTACCCTAAGTATTTCCCATCTAAAAACATGTGGGTGTCTGGTTAGATGCTTGCTGAGACTCCTTCCTGTTCTAAAAAATTACGTTCGTTCCTCAACCATGTTTAAACCCAGAGCCCTGATTTTGTAAGCAATACAACCTTAGGGCTGTATTATTTCAGTTTGTCAATTCATTGGACAGGAATTATATGTGAATTAACTATTCCAGCAATTGGAAAATGAAAACCAACTTTAGTGGGAGCCAGAATTCAGTGCTTTCCCCACTTCTGCGTGATTTCTCAGCCGGCCCTCAAGCCCTCACTTCCCTCGATAGATACCCAACTTCAATTCCAAGGTCAACTTATTTATGTCACTCCCTGGCAAATACCCTATGCTGCCATGCCTCTCACCCGCTGTAACGAGCCCACCTGTACCTAATGCAATTCTCCACCATTGGGCTGTGAGAGAAAATGGAACCCACTGATGGGTCTTCCGGGAAACTCACAAACACAAGCATCAAATGAACCCAGGACGCTGAGCAGCTTCCCGCATCTCCAGATCCAGCACCCCTTCCACCCTCCCTGCCCCTGGTCCTCCCTCCTCAGACTCTGCCCCCTCCTGCCCCATCGTCACTCTCAGCTGATGTGTGAGTTTCCCAGAGCTGGTGTGACAACATACTATGCACTGGGGGACTTAAAACAACAGAAATGTATTCTCTCTCTTGCACTTCGAAGGCTGGAAGTCTGAAATCAAGGTGTTGGCAGGGCCAAGACCCCTCCGAAGGCTCAAGCGGAGGACCTCCCTTGCCTCTTCCAGCTGCTGGGGGTGGCCTTTGATCCTGGGGTGAAGATGCAGTGGTCCAATCTCTGCCTCTGCTTCCCATGGCCTTCTTCCTGCAGTTGTGTCTCTTCTCGCAAGGTCACTGATCACACCCTGATGACTTCATCTTCACCTGATCACATCTGCAAAGATTCTATTTCCAACTAAGGTCCCATTCATAGGTACTGGGGGTTAGGGCTTTGACATTTCTTTGGGGGACACAATTTAACCCACCATGTAAAGGCTGTGCCTTTCTGTTCCCTCTGCACAGAGGGCTTTCTCTCAGTTGATACTTGGCTCCCTGTTTCATCCTGGGAGGAAAAAGTCAAGTTCTTTCCAACGGAAGGCGAGGACCTCCAGCACGTGGTGCCTTGAGCTAGCCCTGGATGTCCTCCCATCCCCCATCTCCTTCAAGGCTTTGCCCATGTGTCACCTTAAGTCTCTCTCCCCTCTTCTACTTTATTTTTCATAACAAAGGTCCATTTGTAACATGCAAAGACTATGTTTAGTTATTATTTCTACTGATTGTACTGCATTTCCCACTATTAGAGTATAAAGTCCACATCTGGGGTGCTGCTTACTGATGTACCAATTGTCTGGAACCTGGTGAGTCTTCCTTAACTGTGTAATTTATCAGCCTGCACGACGATTCCTCCCAAACATTTTTTTTAGAGTCTGTCAAATATTTTGGAGCATACACCCCCTTGGAAAAAAAAATAACTGGTTTCGATTTTTGTTCAAAATGATGTAATGAGCCACAAATTAGGCATAGCAACTAAATATGCCAGTAAAAAAATTAATGTAAAACAAATGTTGCGAGGCCAAGCTGGAATACATTATTTTGGTCAAAAGCAAAAGAGTTGATAGATTTTGTTAAGAAGATTTGTACGAAAACCGTGGGGCTATTGAAAAGTTTCCAAAGTACTCTTTTTGTAGGGAAAGGGGAGGGGCAAACAGGGGTAGGCGAGTAAGAGGTACAAACTATTATGTATAAAATAAGCTACAAGGACATATTGTACAACTCACGGACTGTAGTCAATATTTTATAATAACTATAAATGGAGTAGAACCTTTAAAAATTGTGAATCACTATATTATATTCCTGTACCTTATATAATATTGCACAGCAACTATAAGTCAATAAAAAACATTTTTTTAAAGTACGCTTTTTTGTGACTAGAAACAACACATAAGGTGGAGGGTTTATTGTTGTAGTTGCCACTTCAGTTAGTGAACTCAACACAGCGTGTCCTGTTGTTGGTACTTACTGAAAATGCATCAGATATTCCTGCATCTCAAAATACTTTCTTGGGGCATGTATTTATTTTTCAGACTAAGTATCATTGGGACAATATTCCTATTTATTCACAACATTGTTAAGAAAATTTCTGCAGCTCATTTAATAATACAAATATAATATAAATACTTGTTGGTCAAACTTCAAATAGCGAATAGAATTTGGAAAAAGGAGAACAGTTGGCATCTGCAAAACGGTTTCACATGAAAATAACTCCAGCATCAGTGGATTCCTGTTGGGAACGTTGTCTCTTGCGCACTATTTGAAGTAAAGATTCAAGTTAATAAATAAAGGATGTGGTTAAAAAATAATTAGGAATGACAATTTTTTTAAATAACGTTATTATTATAAGTTATGCAAATAACTTTCATAACGAGATTTATATAAATACATTAAGATATTCTAATCTGGAACGATTTAGCATTATTCACCGTGATGATAATCTGTATGAATGTACATTTCAATCTAGAACGCCCTATGAATACACCCTATGGAGTGCAGCCTTAGAAAGATGCTGCTTGATTAGAAAAAATGCCAACCTACAATTACAACAAAATCAAATATGTGTACTTGTTTCACTTGTGTGTGAAGTTGTGGGGATGCCCTCACCCTGTGCCCCAAGTGAGTCCTATAGTTAAAACAGTCTTCCTGAATCACACGTGGGATTAATCAAGCACAAAGCTGCTTAAGAGGTTTGATTTGGATGGAGGGAACAGAGCTGGATCTATGACACAAACATCATCAGAGGTCAGTTGGCGTCCCTTTGGTATAAGTTCAAAATCAGGGTCTTATATCTGCCCAATGTTTACAGTGGAAGATAAGGTGCTTCTAGCAGAGACATTCAAAATTATTTCAGAGGTGCTGAATTATGTAACGGTGAGTATCCTCACAGACAATAGGGCCATACCTGAAAATCTAGGCAGGGAATTTCTTGTTAAATATTAGGGCATTTAACAAGACTCACACGTTGTTTGCCTTGGAAACCTCCTTAAAGGTAGGCATTTACACCATTTGATAAATAATACAGTAGCGTCCATGAAAAGACATTTCAAGTCATCATTTTGTTTATTCATCTGAAGTCAGCTTCTCCAAAAAAAAATACATTGCCTCCTACATTTCTTACCTGGGATATCCTACAGTCATAGGGAATCAAGTACGAGCCCATTATTAGCCAATGACAGGGTCGCCAGCACAGCTAATTATTTTATTCACTGCTTTGTGTGTAGATCCAGATCCATCATTGCTTCTAACAAGAGTAAATCAACGCTTGTGAAATAAACAAATGGGTGTGGTCTTCTCAACTGATGCTCTGGGGACTGGTGAGGAAGAATTTCCTTAGACTCAAGCATCATAATAGAACGACGAAACCTATCGTCATTTCCCCCTCAGTGCCCAACACGAGGTCTGGAACGTGGGCGTTTAGGGTCTGGGGTAATTTGAGAGGGTTCAATAGTCCACATCTTTCCAGCTCTGTGACCTTGAGCAAGTTAATTAATCTCTCAAGACCTCAGTGCCTCACTTGTAAAATCAGTATACTAATAAGGTTCACTTATAATGTCAAGTACATAATTAGCACAATGTTTACTAGCTAAGAGTAATAGCTCTTATGATTTTATAGGCTGAGTAAATTAAATAAGTATATATACATATATTTTTTTCTTTTCATCGGTGGAGAATGAAGGTAAACCTACTATTTGTACGGTGGTCTCTATAGTTGTTAATGGTACACAAATGGTCCTCATGTGCACAAAGCTTGAAAATCACAATTCTACATGACAGTCTAGAATCATGGACCGGGACCTGCAGTCCAGACAGGCTGAATGCTATACTCAAGGCCATGGAGCTCATCCAAAGAAAAGTCAGAATCCCTCTTTTCTGGTGTCTTGTTCAACCTCTCGAAACAGAGAAGCTGGTGGGAATCTATCCAGTGTCCTTACCATGGAGAGCCCACCAGTGGGACCAGGGTTATGTCCGTTTTCAGATCAAAACTTGAAAAAATGGTTTTGATCGTATTTCTTGGTTATAAGCATATCCTAGGGCTAATGTGAGAGTAATACTTTTTCAAGCCTGAAAATTAATTGTTAAATTGATATTGTGACAGTTGGGTCCCTATGGATCAAATGAGATTTGTCAGAAGAGCAATGCAATTTTACAAATTGATTTTGTTTGGATATAAGGCGGTATCATTGTTTTAGACTGATTAAACACTGGAGATGTTTATGTTTATCAGCATTACTTATTTTTTTCAAAAAATTTCCCCCCGTGACTTCATTCATTGCAGCCTGAGCTTCTAAGGCAGGAGACGAGGTGCAAAATCACGGCCCAAGTCAAACAAATCTCACACATACTTGTCAACAAACAGTTTCATTATTGTCAGAACTCAATGCTATAACACTACTGAAAAGCTCATAAATTACTTAAAACTGTGTGCTCTGCACTTTCCCTAAGAAATCTCCACGGAAAGCAATGTAAATGGTGTGTAGCTTTTGATGAATTGCTCTGCTCTCATCCCTAATGTAAGGCTGAGTCTCTCTTTATTGAATGGTGGTCTGCCAAGATAGTTGGTGGCCTAATGGTCAATTAAGTTCCAAACGGACTTCAAAGACCGGGATTAGCTATTTCCCTTTGCTTTCACTTCTTTAATAATAATTCACTCAAAGCCCTGAGAAAATTCTACATATGCTTCATTTGCAGTCAGTGTTTGCGAATTATTAAATACTGTTTTTCAAAAAAATTTTTAACGACTGAACCTTTTTAAGAGCAGATCTGACGATCATTACAATGATGACACAGTTAGAAATTAGCAGTGGCACAATATGGCACAAGTGAACTTGTCTACGAAACAGAAACAGACTCACAGACATAGAGAATAGATTTGTGGTGGCCGAGGGGTTGCCCCACCCGGGTAGGGGAAGAATGGATTGGGAGTTTGGGATTAGTAGATGCAAACTATTACGTATAGAATGGATAAACAACAAGGTGCTACTGTAGAGCACAGGGAACTATATTCACTAACCTGCGATAAAACATAATGAAAAAGAATATGAAAAAAGTATATATATATATATATATATATATACACACTATATATATGTGTGTGTATAACATCAATTTGCCGTACAGTAGAAATTAACACAACATTGTATATCAATTATACTTTAATAAAATAAAATTTTTTAAAAAAGAAATTAACGGTGGCTATGCCACCATGTCAAAAATGCAACATCTTCACTGCACAATTGAAGATGCTTTAATCCCGCTCCACTGTTCAGATTTACGATTTGTGTACCTCACAGGGAAAAGCTCCGTGTATACGTTTTATGCCACAGGCGTTGTGTCTTATAATAAATGTGACAATGGTGCATAAAAGGTTTTCAAAGGAATATTTGGGAAAATACTTGAAAATTTCTTGTTGGGCTTTCCCGGTATCCTGTGATATTACTCATTTTACACAGGACTTTAGTGCCAGTGGGGAAAAGTACCTAGATTTCCTACACCTCCAATCAAAGGGGCAGAGGAGGAGTCCCAGACTCCCACCCTCAGCCCCACAGGAGCCCAGAGAGCATCCTCTGATTAGCTCTGTTATCACAACAGGGATTTGTGTGAGACACTGAAAAGTACCTAGAAAGCCATGTACTTTAATAAAAGTCGAAAAACTGTGAGTTTGTTCTCTAAAGTAATCTTGGTTAAAAAAGAAAAATGTCCATCTCAAGAGATCTGTCACACAGAGCTGTGGATGCTGTTACTGAACGCAAAACAGCAAAAGATGCCTTAAAATTATAGGCATCCTGGTCCGAGGGCTGATGTGCATGGATCTGGGACGCAGCAGAGGGGGAGGAGGAGTGGGGACCTCTCAGCTTTGCCAGGCTCCGTGCTCTTCCCTCATCTCGTTCCCCCAGAGCTTCGGTGACTGCTGCCAGCCGGCCGGGGTCGTGGAGGTGGGATACCCAGAAAGATGGGGAGAAGGGGCAAGTACCAACTAGGAAAGAGATTCTGGGGCTCCTTCTTTGTACAGGAAGTCCCCTACATATGAACGGGTTCCGTTCCAAGAGCACGTTCGTAAGTCCAGCAAAGTTAGCCTAGGTACCTAACTAACACAATCGGCTATATAGTACTGTACTGTAGTAGGTTTATAATACTTTTCACACAAGTAATACATTAAAAAAACCACTAAAAATAAAGAAAACCATCTTTAATCTTACAGTACAGTACCTTGAAAAGTACAGTAGTACAGTACAACAGCTGGCACACAGGGGCTGGTAGCAGTACCAGCTACATCACCGCTACTTTTACGCTTGCTTCCGGACATCCTCAGCTAGAAATAAAGATATTGTACTACTGTACTCTCTACAGTACTGTACAGTAAAGTACACAAAAGCACAACCCCTTGTAGAGGATGCACGGACGTGACAGAGTACGCCATACACATGAACTAGCTTACGTGATTGGACATGCGAACGCAAGTTCGCATCTTTGAAAGTTCACAGCTTGAAGGTTTGTATGTAGGGGACTTACTGTACTTTAATTGTAGGTTAACAAGTGGTTACAAAAATTATGTAGAGAGGCCTCGGATACCCACAGGCCAGTTTCCTCTATGGTTAGATATCACATAACCACACTGCAATATCCAAACCAGGAAATGTACATTGCTGCAATGTGCTAGGTGCCATGTCATCATCTGTGTAGATTTCTGTATAGGACTATTCCCTCACTAGACAGATCTTCCACTGCTGCTCCTTTCTGTCACACAAAGGGCTGTGGCAGGAACAGAGATGGAGGGTAGAGGCAAGAAGGGGGCCCAGAAACTGCTCGTCTTCTTGGATACAAGAGTTTTCATACGGCATGACACCTGCTCCTGATAAGCCACAGCCCCATGACTAAACACATCCTGCATACTTACCCTATAAGAGAAAAAGAAGAGCCTACAACAGGCTCTTTTTGATCGACACAGTCCGACAGTGTTACCCTGAGAGAAACGGTGGGAAAAGTGTTGACGTGGCTAATAGTACCTTGATTAAGAGAAGATTCCAGGGTACCACCAGGAGAGGCAGGTGACGGTGCTGGAGGGGACGAGATTGGTTAATGATGCATGTAGTCATTTTGTGTCCCCAGGCCCCGAAAGTTGTGCACGCTAACGTAAAACACAAGACCAAATTACGTGTATTGTTATCTACATATGTACCAAACCACCGGTTTGTCCAGCACCACTAAATGAAGTTTCCCCTCATGAGAATAAGTTGTCTAGATAAGTAAAGGTGAATACACCTTTAACACCTTAGTGTATTCATTAGACCACTTAATGGAAATGTTTCTAAACTGAAAGGTAAATCTCTCTGCTTCTTAAACAATATACCTCTTACTGAGATACACATTTCTTGCCGGCACACTCTGCGCTGGAAAGAACATCACCCCACTGTGTTTTTCAAAAGAACTAAGTTCTGGTAAGCACTTCTGCGTCCATTGAGCTGAGTTGCTAACAGCCACATAGGCTCATCAGTTCCCTTGCTCTTGAGGGTTGCTGTTTTGATCTAGAACCACCTAGAACGAACCGCTCTGGGCTCCCCACCTGACCCCTGCCCTCACTAGAGCAGCTCCTCCTTATCTTATTTTGTGGTATTAGAGACCTGCCTAAGATTTTGTTTGAGAATAGGACATGTTGATGAGAAATATTTTGAAAACCAACAGATCAGACAATCTCTTTATGATCCTGTGAATCTACTTTGCCCTCAGCTAGGGCTCACAGCTGGAATACTCAGGTTCTCTAGGATTTTAAAGATTTTCCCAGTAGATATTGCAGCTGCTCATCACTCTGCCTCTCCCACGTGCTGTTTGTGATTTCTGGAGGGAACAGGATTCCAGCCAAAGACAACGGTCTGGCCCTGCCCCCTCCCCCCAGACCACAGACTCTGCTCTGAGCGGCATTCCAGTTCCCTCTCACAAGGAAGGTAAAGATCCATCCATAAACATTGAGCTTCAAATCATTGGAGACAAAATATGAACGGCTTGAACAAACAGTCAGGAAGTATCCAAGACTTGATTTTTTTGAAAAATTCCCCCCATTGGCCCAGAGTGGAATGAGGAAACACCATGGTTGATGGATAAGGAAACATAGCTGTCTTTCTGTAAAATTAACAGATTCTCGGGTGAGGTAACGCGCCCTCCACGGCTCCCCTCCTCCAGGACGGAGCTCTCGCTCTGTTCCATCTGTGCCTGTTCCCCCAACAGCACTGTACACACCGTCGTCTGTCTCTTTATTTAAAAAAAGAAATCTCAGGTGAAGCAACTAGCACCTCCTCTTGCAGCTTCATTTCCTCGTTTGTTGAGGCAACAGAAACAAGTCTCTGAATGTTATAGTTTAACCGAATACCAGGCATACATAATATTAAAAATTATATCTTTGATGTTATGAGATTAAAACTCTGGCCCACTCCCTGGATAATGGATCATATAATTATATTTCCTTTGAAACTCTTGCGTAATATTTCAGATTCTAAATAACACCCTCACCCATGGCCTAAATCAATGGGGGGGGGTATTAATAGCCAGGAAAATCAGTAATGGAACCATCCTTAAAAAGTATATATAGGAAAGCTTTATTTTTGCCAGGTAAGCCTTTAATTCAGGCATAGTCTTTCACTGAAAGTAAAATTATGGTAAAATGGTCAGGAAAACAAATTGTCCATGTGTGCTTTTGCTGGTCCACAGAAGGAAATAGGTTAAGGGTGACAGCTTTGGATGCTCTAAAATAATTAACTTTTTAAACTCAGAAATTCTTATTTTATGGCTGCCTACAGATTAATCAACATCTGTTTAAAAGTGGAATTTTGCAAACCTGCCTCATTAACATTGTAAGATTGTATATCTTTACCAAAATTCTTTCCATCCACTTTCTAAGCCGATGACAAAACCGTTCTACGGATGGTGGGCCTTGAACTCTGTTCCACTCTGAGGCTATTAAAGAATATTTTAAAAAGCTGTATTTATCTTTTTCCTCCCCCCAACGAGCATCTTTGGTATTATATGGTGTTATTTCGTATTTATAAATGACAAGATTATTCAGAGTTGCTTGCTGTCTATCAAAGATTAACCATCCAATCAGGGAAGACTGTGACCAAATTTGGGAGAAGAGCGATGACATTGCAATTTGGCGACAGTGGCCGTGAGACTCACCAGGCCCTCTAGCTTGTCATCGGAGCACACGGCTCCCCGAGGTCTACCCCCTGCCCTGTTCTCCTGCGTGGCTTCCTGGTCAACCAGCTTCTCAGCTTCCTCAGGTCACAAGGCCTGCGCTAACCACGGCGCCAGGCCACTCTCGCTGTCAAGCTTTGGCAGCCCACACGTGACCCCTGTGCAGACCAACGCAGAGATGGTACCTTGGACCAGCGGCAGATGGCGATACATGTCTATGAATTTGGGGTCCCTGCAAACACAAGAACCAAGAACAGCCCCCAAGAGAAACGCAAGTGAGAGTTACTTTCGAGGTGGGGATAAGCAGTTGGCAAGAGCCGTCCAGCGACTCTGATGCTTGAAAACAAGAGAGGAAAGGCCATGTTGCTATAGCCAATCCCAGGAGGGAAGAAGCGCCAAGGTGGCTGATGCTCGCCCCAGGTCTCCCTCTGAGCAGCGTGGCCTTCCGTGTAAGGCGCCCCTCCCCAGCCCCTCCTCGACCCCCCGCCAGAGGGAGCCCCATCCGCGCTCCTCTTCCTCCTCATGGATGCCAACTTTCAACGGATACCCGGCCTGCACCCGGCCCTGAGTTGGCCTGTCACCTGGGCAGCCACCTGCACAGCCTCCTGACATCCTCCCCACCATCTCACAAAGAAGCAGAGCTCCTCATCCACCTTCACAGAGGCAGAGACTCCGAATGTAAGTAACATGTCTGTGGTCACATGACTCCAAATCCGTGTCAGAACCAGTAAACACCCCATGGCTGCCTGACAGCAGAACTGCCTGCCCCCTTCTGAGCTCAGACACTGAGGCTTCCTTGGTCCTCAGGCCGAATCGTCTGGTCACCAGCTGCCATCAGAGACTTCAGCCACCAGGGTCGCCGTGCACACCTTTGAACGCAAAGGAAGTCTAAATACTCTTCTTCAGAGTCTTTATCCAGATAACCTCTTCGTCTCAACAATTCTCAGCCATTAGTTAAGTTGTACGCCTTCACAGACATAAAAAACATTCATAAAAACTTATGGACTTAATTTCCCACTTTGACCATTAGATAAAAAACACGTGAAATTCTAACATTTTTTGCATTCAAATGTACTCTTCTTAGGGGCAGGACAGGAATAGAGATGCAGACGTAGAGAATGGACTTGAGGACACGGGGAGGGGGAAGGGTAAGCTGGGACGAAGTGAGAGAGTAGCATGGACATATATATACTACCACATGTAAAATAGATCGCTAGTGGGAAGCAGCCGCATAGCACAGGGAGGTCAGCTCGGTGCTGTGACCACCTAGAGGGGTGGGATAGGGAGGGTGGGAGGGAGACGCAAGAGGGAGGATAATTCACTCAAAGCCCTGAGAAAATTCTACATATGCTTCATTTGCAGTCAGTGTTTGCGAATTATTAAATACTGTTTTTCAAAAAAATTTTTAACGACTGAACCTTTTTAAGAGCAGATCTGACGATCATTACAATGATGACACAGTTAGAAATTAGCAGTGGCACAATATGGCACAAGTGAACTTGTCTACGAAACAGAAACAGACTCACAGACATAGAGAATAGATTTGTGGTGGCCGAGGGGTTGCCCCACCCGGGTAAGGGAAGAATGGATTGGGAGTTTGGGATTAGTAGATGCAAACTATTACGTATAGAATGGATAAACAACAAGGTGCTACTGTAGAGCACAGGGAACTATATTCACTACCCTGCGATAAAACATAATGGAAAAGAATATGAAAAAAGTATATATATATATATATATATATATACACACACTATATATATGTGTGTGTATAACATCAATTTGCCGTACAGTAGAAATTAACACAACATTGTATATCAATTATACTTTAATAAAATAAAATTTTTTAAAAAAGAAATTAACGGTGGCTATGCCACCATGTCAAAAATGCAACATCTTCACTGCACAATTGAAGATGCTTTAATCCCGCTCCACTGTTCAGATTTACGATTTGTGTACCTCACAGGGAAAAGCTCCGTGTATACGTTTTATGCCACAGGCGTTGTGTCTTATAATAAATGTGACAATGGTGCATAAAAGGTTTTCAAAGGAATATTTGGGAAAATACTTGAAAATTTCTTGTTGGGTTTTCCCGGTATCCTGTGATATTACTCATTTTACACAGGACTTTAGTGCCAGTGGGGAAAAGTACCTAGATTTCCTACACCTCCAATCAAAGGGGCAGAGGAGGAGTCCCAGACTCCCACCCTCAGCCCCACAGGAGCCCAGAGAGCATCCTCTGATTAGCTCTGTTATCACAACAGGGATTTGTGTGAGACACTGAAAAGTACCTAGAAAGCCATGTACTTTAATAAAAGTCGAAAAACTGTGAGTTTGTTCTCTAAAGTAATCTTGGTTAAAAAAGAAAAATGTCCATCTCAAGAGATCTGTCACACAGAGCTGTGGATGCTGTTACTGAACGCAAAACAGCAAAAGATGCCTTAAAATTATAGGCATCCTGGTCCGAGGGCTGATGTGCATGGATCTGGGACGCAGCAGAGGGGGAGGAGGAGTGGGGACCTCTCAGCTTTGCCAGGCTCCGTGCTCTTCCCTCATCTCGTTCCCCCAGAGCTTCGGTGACTGCTGCCAGCCGGCCGGGGTCGTGGAGGTGGGATACCCAGAAAGATGGGGAGAAGGGGCAAGTACCAACTAGGAAAGAGATTCTGGGGCTCCTTCTTTGTACAGGAAGTCCCCTACATATGAACGGGTTCCGTTCCAAGAGCACGTTCGTAAGTCCAGCAAAGTTAGCCTAGGTACCTAACTAACACAATCGGCTATATAGTACTGTACTGTAGTAGGTTTATAATACTTTTCACACAAGTAATACATTAAAAAAACCACTAAAAATAAAGAAAACCATCTTTAATCTTACAGTACAGTACCTTGAAAAGTACAGTAGTACAGTACAACAGCTGGCACACAGGGGCTGGTAGCAGTACCAGCTACATCACCGCTACTTTTACGCTTGCTTCCGGACATCCTCAGCTAGAAATAAAGATATTGTACTACTGTACTCTCTACAGTACTGTACAGTAAAGTACACAAAAGCACAACCCCTTGTAGAGGATGCACGGACGTGACAGAGTACGCCATACACATGAACTAGCTTACGTGATTGGACATGCGAACGCAAGTTCGCATCTTTGAAAGTTCACAGCTTGAAGGTTTGTATGTAGGGGACTTACTGTACTTTAATTGTAGGTTAACAAGTGGTTACAAAAATTATGTAGAGAGGCCTCGGATACCCACAGGCCAGTTTCCTCTATGGTTAGATATCACATAACCACACTGCAATATCCAAACCAGGAAATGTACATTGCTGCAATGTGCTAGGTGCCATGTCATCATCTGTGTAGATTTCTGTATAGGACTATTCCCTCACTAGACAGATCTTCCACTGCTGCTCCTTTCTGTCACACAAAGGGCTGTGGCAGGAACAGAGATGGAGGGTAGAGGCAAGAAGGGGGCCCAGAAACTGCTCGTCTTCTTGGATACAAGAGTTTTCATACGGCATGACACCTGCTCCTGATAAGCCACAGCCCCATGACTAAACACATCCTGCATACTTACCCTATAAGAGAAAAAGAAGAGCCTACAACAGGCTCTTTTTGATCGACACAGTCCGACAGTGTTACCCTGAGAGAAACGGTGGGAAAAGTGTTGACGTGGCTAATAGTACCTTGATTAAGAGAAGATTCCAGGGTACCACCAGGAGAGGCAGGTGACGGTGCTGGAGGGGACGAGATTGGTTAATGATGCATGTAGTCATTTTGTGTCCCCAGGCCCCGAAAGTTGTGCACGCTAACGTAAAACACAAGACCAAATTACGTGTATTGTTATCTACATATGTACCAAACCACCGGTTTGTCCAGCACCACTAAATGAAGTTTCCCCTCATGAGAATAAGTTGTCTAGATAAGTAAAGGTGAATACACCTTTAACACCTTAGTGTATTCATTAGACCACTTAATGGAAATGTTTCTAAACTGAAAGGTAAATCTCTCTGCTTCTTAAACAATATACCTCTTACTGAGATACACATTTCTTGCCGGCACACTCTGCGCTGGAAAGAACATCACCCCACTGTGTTTTTCAAAAGAACTAAGTTCTGGTAAGCACTTCTGCGTCCATTGAGCTGAGTTGCTAACAGCCACATAGGCTCATCAGTTCCCTTGCTCTTGAGGGTTGTTGTTTTGATCTAGAACCACCTAGAACGAACCTCTCTGGGCTCCCCACCTGACCCCTGCCCTCACTAGAGCAGCTCCTCCTTTATCTTACTATGTATTTTGTGGTATTAGAGACCTGCCTAAGATTTTGTTTGAGAATAGGACATGTTGATGAGAAATATTTTGAAAACCAACAGATCAGACAATCTCTTTATGATCCTGTGAATCTACTTTGCCCTCAGCTAGGGCTCACAGCTGGAATACTCAGGTTCTCTAGGATTTTAAAGATTTTCCCAGTAGATATTGCAGCTGCTCATCACTCTGCCTCTCCCACGTGCTGTTTGTGATTTCTGGAGGGAACAGGATTCCAGCCAAAGACAACGGTCTGGCCCTGCCCCCTCCCCCCAGACCACAGACTCTGCTCTGAGCGGCATTCCAGTTCCCTCTCACAAGGAAGGTAAAGATCCATCCATAAACATTGAGCTTCAAATCATTGGAGACAAAATATGAACGGCTTGAACAAACAGTCAGGAAGTATCCAAGACTTGATTTTTTTGAAAAATTCCCCCCATTGGCCCAGAGTGGAATGAGGAAACACCATGGTTGATGGATAAGGAAACATAGCTGTCTTTCTGTAAAATTAACAGATTCTCGGGTGAGGTAACGCGCCCTCCACGGCTCCCCTCCTCCAGGACGGAGCTCTCGCTCTGTTCCATCTGTGCCTGTTCCCCCAACAGCACTGTACACACCGTCGTCTGTCTCTTTATTTAAAAAAAGAAATCTCAGGTGAAGCAACTAGCACCTCCTCTTGCAGCTTCATTTCCTCGTTTGTTGAGGCAACAGAAACAAGTCTCTGAATGTTATAGTTTAACCGAATACCAGGCATACATAATATTAAAAATTATATCTTTGATGTTATGAGATTAAAACTCTGGCCCACTCCCTGGATAATGGATCATATAATTATATTTCCTTTGAAACTCTTGTGTAATATTTCAGATTCTAAATAACACCCTCACCCATGGCCTAAATCAATGGGGGGGTATTAATAGCCAGGAAAATCAGTAATGGAACCATCCTTAAAAAGTATATATAGGAAAGCTTTATTTTTGCCAGGTAAGCCTTTAATTCAGGCATAGTCTTTCACTGAAAGTAAAATTATGGTAAAATGGTCAGGAAAACAAATTGTCCATGTGTGCTTTTGCTGGTCCACAGAAGGAAATAGGTTAAGGGTGACAGCTTTGGATGCTCTAAAATAATTAACTTTTTAAACTCAGAAATTCTTATTTTATGGCTGCCTACAGATTAATCAACATCTGTTTAAAAGTGGAATTTTGCAAACCTGCCTCATTAACATTGTAAGATTGTATATCTTTACCAAAATTCTTTCCATCCACTTTCTAAGCCGATGACAAAACCGTTCTACGGATGGTGGGCCTTGAACTCTGTTCCACTCTGAGGCTATTAAAGAATATTTTAAAAAGCTGTATTTATCTTTTTCCTCCCCCCAACGAGCATCTTTGGTATTATATGGTGTTATTTCGTATTTATAAATGACAAGATTATTCAGAGTTGCTTGCTGTCTATCAAAGATTAACCATCCAATCAGGGAAGACTGTGACCAAATTTGGGAGAAGAGCGATGACATTGCAATTTGGCGACAGTGGCCGTGAGATTCACCAGGCCCTCTAGCTTGTCATCGGAGCACACGGCTCCCCGAGGTCTACCCCCTGCCCTGTTCTCCTGCGTGGCTTCCTGGTCAACCAGCTTCTCAGCTTCCTCAGGTCACAAGGCCTGCGCTAACCACGGCGCCAGGCCACTCTCGCTGTCAAGCTTTGGCAGCCCACACGTGACCCCTGTGCAGACCAACGCAGAGATGGTACCTTGGACCAGCGGCAGATGGCGATACATGTCTATGAATTTGGGGTCCCTGCAAACACAAGAACCAAGAACAGCCCCCAAGAGAAACGCAAGTGAGAGTTACTTTCGAGGTGGGGATAAGCAGTTGGCAAGAGCCGTCCAGCGACTCTGATGCTTGAAAACAAGAGAGGAAAGGCCATGTTGCTATAGCCAATCCCAGGAGGGAAGAAGCGCCAAGGTGGCTGATGCTCGCCCCAGGTCTCCCTCTGAGCAGCGTGGCCTTCCGTGTAAGGCGCCCCTCCCCAGCCCCTCCTCGACCCCCCGCCAGAGGGAGCCCCATCCGCGCTCCTCTTCCTCCTCATGGATGCCAACTTTCAACGGATACCCGGCCTGCACCCGGCCCTGAGTTGGCCTGTCACCTGGGCAGCCACCTGCACAGCCTCCTGACATCCTCCCCACCATCTCACAAAGAAGCAGAGCTCCTCATCCGCCTTCACAGAGGCAGAGACTCCGAATGTAAGTAACATGTCTGTGGTCACATGACTCCAAATCCGTGTCAGAACCAGTAAACACCCCATGGCTGCCTGACAGCAGAACTGCCTGCCCCCTTCTGAGCTCAGACACTGAGGCTTCCTTGGTCCTCAGGCCGAATCGTCTGGTCACCAGCTGCCATCAGAGACTTCAGCCACCAGGGTCGCCGTGCACACCTTTGAACGCAAAGGAAGTCTAAATACTCTTCTTCAGAGTCTTTATCCAGATAACCTCTTCGTCTCAACAATTCTCAGCCATTAGTTAAGTTGTACGCCTTCACAGACATAAAAAACATTCATAAAAACTTATGGACTTAATTTCCCACTTTGACCATTAGATAAAAAACACGTGAAATTCTAACATTTTTTGCATTCAAATGTACTCTTCTTAGGGGCAGGACAGGAATAGAGATGCAGACGTAGAGAATGGACTTGAGGACACGGGGAGGGGGAAGGGTAAGCTGGGACGAAGTGAGAGAGTGGCATGGACATATATATACTACCACATGTAAAATAGATCGCTAGTGGGAAGCAGCCGCATAGCACAGGGAGGTCAGCTCGGTGCTGTGACCACCTAGAGGGGTGGGATAGGGAGGGTGGGAGGGAGACGCAAGAGGGAGGGGATATGGGGATGTATGTATATGTATAGCTGATTCACTTTGTTATACAGCAGAAACTAACACGCCATTGTAAAGCAATTATACTCCAATAAAGATGTTAAAAAAAAATGTACCCTTCTTTCTAGATGATGAGAAGCAGACAAGCCTGAGTCCAAGTGTAACCTGAGCAATAAAAGGCCCGCCGCACCTCCCTCGGCTCATTGTCTGAAGTGCTGCGTTTGTTAACCGGCTTTGATTTGCAGTCACCTTACAAACTCAGACCCTTACAAGGTACTGAAAATATTTGTTCTTATGTGCTTGGACATGTTTCTTCCTTTTTTTTTTTTCTTTGTTGCACAATGGTATGACTCTATTTATTGTGCCTGGGAGGCAAGGTGAGGGAGAAATCTCAACAGACAGAAGGTGGGAAAAGTCTGGAGTCCTCTGTCAAAGTCAGGAAGGTCTCTGCTGGACCCATCACAGAATATGAGAGGAGGCCAATAGATCATTCCCTCTGTTTCTCCCCTGGGCTTCTTGAGCTTCTCGAAGTTCTTCAGGATGATGTCGTTGAACACAGTATAAGCCTTGCAGATCTCCATGACCCTCAGCCGGATATCCCAGTACTCTGCCCCTTCCAGCTGGTGCACCCGTCGCCGATAATCACCCACGCGGGGCTGCTTAGCTGCTTTGGTCATGGCATCAGAGCGCTCAGAGAAATATTTAGAGATTTGAGTGTGGAAGCCTTCCGGCTTGCTGTGAAGGGTGGTCATCTGCTCAAACACCTTCTCCTGGACGGCCACTCCAAAATTGTTCCCATCCTCAATCCGAGGTATCTGCAGCTGCACCCAGGTGGTGACCAGGTTGAGCTTCTCAGTGACATCCTTGATCTCAGGCTTAAGGCGCTGCAGGAGGACCACGATCTTCTCATTGCAGCTCACTGGGCCACAAAGAGGACCTTTGTCTTCATCTTCCGCCTTCTTCTTTTCATCCTTGTCTTCCTTCTCCTGCTGTTTATTCTGCTCTTCCTTTTCTTTCTCCTTGACTGGATCAGGCCCTGGGACGTCCAGGGGGCCTTCAGATTGCTCAGGTTGGCTTCATGGACAGCTGGCTCCTTTAAAAATGCATCCAACTCAGAAATCTTCTTGGGGAAATAGCTCCCGAGCGGGTTCTCTGTCTTAGTACATAGGTCTTCACGGAACACAGCCACCTTGGCTTGGGCTTCGGGCAGGACCCTGAGTATGGCCATGGCCGGGGCGGGGGTCTAGCGCCGCCCGCGGACTCAGGACTGGGCACGGGGAAGGGAAAGCGAAAGCAGCACTCGCTCCCCTTCCCGCATGGCCCTCCTGGGGAGTCGGGGTTCTGGAGGAGGCGGGGGCAGACCAAGGCTTGAAGCCAAGGGGCGTGGGGAGGCCACCCAGCTGGAGGTCCCGCTAGAGCCCGAGAGGCACATCCCCGTCTCCCCGGCGCCCCGCCTCCCCGGCGCCCCGCCTCCCCGGCGCCCCGCCTCCCCGGCGCCCCGCCTCCCCGGCGCCCCGCCTCCCCCGCCCCGCCCGTCTTTCGACTGGGACACGTTTATTTCAATCATAGTTTAGTATTGAAGTAAAGATGGAAGGAATTCCATTTACCATTTTGGAATCTTGTTTCAAAGACTTTGAGGAAATTAGAATTCCAACATGATGAAAAGTTAACGTGTGTATCCCAGACGGTACATATCGTGTGAAACTTGGAAGGGGAGAGAGAGCGTGCTATAAATGCATAATTAAATGTACTCCTCAGAAACTCACTTTCAAACTACAGGCAATGTTTCAATTTCATCAACATTTTGGTCTTGTTCAGGGAGGGGAGCACAGGCCTCTGGAAATGCAATTCTAATCCTAGCCTTTCTGGAATCCTCTATCATCTGAACCTATAACCGGTCTTTACTTTGCTGTGCTTTGCTCATGGGACCATGTGAAGTTAATGCCAAAAGGAATGTAACGTTTCATTAAAAACTGTGTTAAGCTGTCACTCTAGTATATGAGTAAAATCATTCAAGAAGCATAAAGTGCAAGGGCTAAAGAGACCTCAAAATCCACTTAAGTCAGTCACCTCGTGTTATAGGCAGAAACTGAAGCTGGAAGACATGGGCTGGTTCAAGGGGGTGCGGCCGACTTATCTCGTTGCTGATGGGGCTCCAGATGGTGGGGAAGCGTGGGATTGGATGGGATCTGGAGACCCAGGTGTGGGTTATAACTCTTGCCGCTTCCTGGCTCTTGGGCTATTACCTCCCTGGGTCTCAGTGTTCTCTTCTGTATAATGAAGATGTGACTTATTTTACAGACATTAAACAGAAAGCTGTATGTAAAATGCCTGGTTTATGGAGTAGACACATGGAAATGTTCTTTTTTCCTTTTAGAAAATGTTATTTCTAAAAGCATCTCGAGCTGGCAGATGTGATGGGACAGTCTATCTCACTTCAGTCTTGCGTCATCCTATTCCACCGATCAGCTGTATCGTTTGGTGCTGCCCTTCCTTGGGCAACCCTAGGTGCTGTTACATAGGGTCGCCGTGGAAGGCATGATATTCCATGATAAGACCCAGTGATTGTTCCTGGAGGGCTGATCTCCTAGATGTACCCGAATATATGAGTTCCCCAAATGACACCCCTTCTGAGCCCATGGGTTGAAGGTGTATATGGCTTCTCCTGCTTGTTGATGACCTATTAGTTTAGAATGCTTTTGTCCTTCCCGAATCCAGCTTCACAACCTTTAATACTGATTACCTCCCACCTGCCATAAACCTAGAGTTGCAGTGGAGCTATCAAGTACCCCTGGAGAGTAGCAGGAATCTTCTGGTCTTTCTGTGGATTAAGGGCTCCTCATTCTCTAGATATTCAAGGAAATGAAGAGCTTAAGTTTCCAAATGCCAAAGACTTAAAAAACTTTTCTCCCCCTTGTTACAAGGAAATTTCTGTTCATCACAGAAAACTCCCCAATCCAGAGAAACATACAGAAAAAAATGACAATCATCCTATGCCTACCGACCAGAGATGATTCCCAATTTTCTTCACATTTGGGATCATAATGTAATAGAGATTCTAACACACTTTCTTATTTAATATATGACGTAAGGCCAGCTTTTTCTATTGTCATTAAATATACTTCTACAATATCTTCCCTTAGTGGCTGTAGCATAACATATCCGTGTTTGGCAGGGCAGACAGTAAAATAAAAGACATTTTCATGAAACCATGAGCAAAAGCAAAGGAAAAATTAGTGCCTTTGTCTTGAATGGATTAAGCATACTGTGGATCAATTAACCTGAGCAACCAGGTTTTGATACATCATGAAACTTGGGGCAGGGATGACACACAAGATATCTGTGAAGTTTCAAATAATATCTGTTACGTAACTTGATAGTATAATAGGCTAATATATAACTCAATCTAAAGAAGGCAGCCTCTTTTTATAATTAAGCACACCAATAGAACAAAGGCACAGGAAGTACTTTAAAAATATATAATTATGGAAGACAAGAGCCATTTCAGAGAAAACAGGAAGAGTGTGCGGGCATGATTAGCCTAAGCGTGGAGACAAGAAAGCCACCGTGATGTGTGTGGTCTACTTCCTGTGGTCCAGGAATTGGTGCTTAGCTAGGGTGGGGGGTGGTGAGAGAGCAGGGATGGGGGCCACAAGCTGGCAGTCAGCACCCCCATCCTGCTGAATGACTCCCGGGCTCTTGTTCATCTCAAATAGTTTTTTTTTTAATTGAAGTATAGTTGATTTACAATGTTGTATTCACAGAGCACCGAGCTGATCTCCCTGCGCTATACCGCAGGTCCCCACTAGCTTTCTATTTTACACATGGTAGTGTATTTATGTCAAACCTAATCTCCCAGTTCGTCCCACCCTCCCCTCCCCCCCGTGTCCACACGTCCATTCTCTACGTCTACGTCTCTATTCCTGCCCTACAAATAGGTTCACCATTTTTCTAGATCTAGATGGGGGAGAGGGTGGGAGGGAGGTCCAAGAGGGAGGGGATATAGGTATACATATAGCTGATTCGCTTCATTGTACAGCAGAAACTAACAGAACGTTGTAAAGCAATTATACTCCAGTAAAAAAAAAAAATAGAAAAAACAATGTGTTAATTTCTGCTGAACAGCAAAGTGATTCGTTGTACATATATATATTCTTTTTTAAATATTCTTTTCCATTATCACAGGATATTGAATATAGTTTTCTGTGCTACACAGCAGGACCTTGTTGTTTATCCATGCTGGATGAATAGCTGGGATGTGGCAGGCACCTTGCCGGGCTTGGGGACACAGAGTTGCAGGGCTGACCTCTGCTCTCCAGGACTCAGGTGTGGTGGGACAGGCAGGAGACGGACCCCAGGTGACATCGCCATCCTGGATGAAGGATTTGGGGCTCGCAGGGGGCTTTCGGGGTACGGCTGTTCCCCCAGAAGTGTGATCTGAACCGACACACAGAACGAGCTGCACAGCTGGACAAGCAAAAGGATGGCCAGCCCCCATCGGAGTCCCAGAGGAGGACGGAGGACAGCAGCAATCCTGAGTCTTGTCGTCAGGACCCCCTTGCCACCTTCCCTGCGGCTCAGCCATCCTCTCGGCCCCCGTCCTCCCCCGAAACGTTCACAGTCACCATTCACGAAGGGCTCGTGGAGGCGCAGAATGAGACTCAGCTGACACCTGAGGGCCGATCTGGGTTGCACACACACCTGTTTGCAAATCTGGGCTAAACCCTTCTCACTTAGAACACTTGCATGTTCCATTCGCGTCACCCTTCACTCTGAGAAAAGTCCCTGCTGATCTGGGTGGTGACGTCAGTGCTACAGCCACCCTGCGGCTGTAACTTGAGAGGCGCAACTGGCCGGGGCCTCTGCGGCCCCGGAGTCACAGGCGTGTGAGACGCCAGCCCTGCTGCTCCCCACGCTGTGGGATTTCTTTCTGAACGTTGCTATAGAACCAGCACAGATAAAACAGCTTCGGCAACAAGAGCCCACACAGTTTACAGACAAAATATTACCTTAGTGATACCAAGACTGGCACACGCAGACACGCAGCAAAATAGAGCTTCTCTTCTTCACAATTTTGAAACTGATTGAAAATTTTGAAATTGGAAAGCTCGTATTTTAATACGACAGGGTATTTTTTTGGTTGGTATTGGTGGTGGCTTTTTGTCTTGGAGACGCTGTTTAGACCTGCCCTCTACAGACACTTTTGCGTGGAGTTGTTGTCAGCCATCAACTCACCCCCAGCATCGATGACACGTATTCTTTCTCAGCTTTGTTTGCACTCCAGCCACGTGGCAAAGCCACTGGCTACCTATCTAGGGCTGCACTGGGGACCACTGATCTGGAGGCTGTCTTCTGGGAAATGAGGGGATGTCACGCACCCCACAAAGTCTCCGCACCTGTGCTCTTTGCCAGGTAACTCGGGAACGCAGGAATGGGGGCGGATCCTCAGAACAGTTGGGTCGTGCATGTACATGGCGATCTACTGGTTTATCTCAGAACAGACGGTTTGTGCCCTTGATGTGATAAATACCACATTGCTTAGGTCGGAGGCACCCAAATGACGTGATAGCGCGCCAAGATTCCTCTGTTCTTCTCGCCTTGCTTCCAAGAAATAGCTCTGTGGAGTAGGGAAAGCCCTAACCAGACTTAGCCCTCAGGGCTTCCGTTCCTCAGCTTTAGAAAGGAGGAAGGCTTTCAGAGATCCCTCCTGGCTGTGATACTATGTGATGAGATGAGTTAGAACTGTTAGATGTTATTATGAATGGTTATACTGGTCCACAGGCCTACTCTGCAACGTAACTGCCCCAAAGGGCTTTGGAAATGGTCCCTTGAAAAATAATCCATGGAAGATCCCTGGAGTGACATAAGTACTACCAGAGTGTGAAGCAGGGTCCTTGCACGCTGTGTCCCCGGGTGCTGCTGGGATGTCCAAGCTGAGCTGGGGAATGGGTGCACTGGGAGAGAGCCACCTGGAATCTTGAGGGCTGCAGGAGGGCGTCTGTGGGCCAGTCGGGCAGTGTCTGGAGTGGGGAGAGCTTCCCTCTCCTCCTCCTCCCCTGGGTCTGGCTACTTCCTGCTGATCCTTCAGGCGTGGCCCTAGACACCCCTCTTGCAGAACACTTTTTCTGCGTAGCACTTACCATGTTGCTGGACTCATCCTTTCTGCCAAGTCTCTTGGGGGTAGATCTGTTCCCCACTACGTCCGTCCCCTGCCTGGTACAGAGTTTGGCCCCTAGAGGACGGCCCGTGGCCTAGGGACCGGTCAGTGTCAGCCCTAGGCTCTGCCTGCTGGGGCGCTGGCTGAGGGGCACAGTCCAGGCACCCCTCGGCAGGACCCCACGGCCTGGGGTGAGAACGCGAGAAACACTGTTACCAAACGCCTGTGATTCACTCTCATCCTGGGACGAGTCATCTAGAGGAAAAGATAAACAGCCCCTGCTCCACTCGACACTGGGAATTGGGCAGAAAATGTTGGTTTTTCACTCCAGTCACTGAACTCCTAGTGGAGTCGGGGCTTGAAGCTTCCGAAGTGTGCTTGGGTGCCAGTCTGGCACTCAGATTCCTTGTGGACAGAGGGCCAAGAGAGGAGTCATGGGAACAGAATTGGCATCCACTTCTCTACACTCCTGTCTCCCTGGAGAGGTTTTTTAGGGCAGCGAGGCAGGGACATGCCGAGAAAGTGAAGGGGAAGGAACATGTGGCCTCAAGCTTCCCTGTAGAACACAGTGCAGAGACGCTAAGAAATTCCAGTGTATGTCTTCACTTTAAGAAAAAACATAAATAGACTGTATTTTTAGCACAGTTTTAGATTTATAGAAAAATTGACTGGAAAATACAGAGTTCCCATAACTAACCACCCACACCCCGGGCAGTTTCCCCTGTTAATAACATCTTGCACTGATGTGGTCCATTTGTGACAATGGATGAGCCAATGTTGATATTTTATTATTAACTAAAGTCCATAGTTTACATTAGGGTTCACTCACTGTGTTGTACATCCTATGGGTTTAGACAAATGTATAGTGGTATGTACCCACCATATCGTGTCATGCAGGACAGTGTCACTCCCCTAAAAGTCTTCTGTGCTACACACATTCATCCCTCTTCCTCCCAAACCCCTGGGGGCCACTGATCTTTTACTGTCTCCATCGTTTTGCCTCTTCCAGGATGTCACGTAGTTGGAATCATACAGTGTGTAGCCTTTTCAGACTGGCTTCTTTCACTTAGTACCATGCATTTAAGATTCCTCGAAATTAACATAAACACGGAATTAACATATACTCACTACTATATATGAAATAGATAACCAACACGGACCTGCTGTATAGCACAGGGAACTCTACTCAATATTATGTAATAACCTGTAAGAGAAAAGAATCTGAAAAGAACTATATATATATATTCATATATATATGAAACTGAATTGCTGTGCTGTACACCTGAAACTTACATGATGTTGTAAATCAACTATACTTCAATAATTTTTTTTTTTTAAAAAAGAAGTAAATGTGAGAACTCTGGGAAAAAAAAAAAATCCTTTCATGCCAGCATGCCAGTTTGTGGATTGATAGCTCATGTCTCTTAATCACCAAACAATATTCCATTGACTGAATGGACAAAGTCTGTTGATGTGTCTTCTCTTTTGAAATGAAGAAAATGACAATTTTGGAGGGAGGTAGAAAGAAAATGCTTTCTTCATCCATCAGGTTTCTTTTCTTTTGTTTCTCTTCTCTACTGCCTTGTACCAAAGTAATAAAATGCTTAAATGTAATGAAACTGGAAGTTGGTGAACAGCGGGGTCACTAAAGTGTAAGCTTGTACGTCCCTGTTTTGGTGGTAGGGCTGCCCCAAGGGTACATATAAATACTTCGTGACCTCACTTATTAAAAATAGAGCCGTAGGCCAGGTCCCCACTGCCCTCTCACAGGATGTCCTGGAACACGGCCTCCAACTGCTGCATTGCATTCTGCAGAAATGCTCCAGGGTACAAGTCATTCGATGTGTTTCATTCACCACTCATCTCCCCAACTCTGCTAGACCTAAAGTTAGGCAGACACACTGAGTCCTTGACGGAATCTCCAGCACCGAGGTGTCCGGCCTGAGTCCTGGACAAGGCACACTGGCCAGACGCCTGCTGGATGATACCAAGCTTCCCTGCCTGACCTGCCAACACTGAGCCACTGGCCTTCTCCTGTCAGGTTTTCATTTCAAAATATGCAATACTTTGCTCTGTAAAGGCCGTTTGAATGCAATGCTTTTAGTGAGTGTTACTCAGATAACTCAGAGGAAAACAAAACAGATCTCAAATCACGTGCAAATTCTAGCCTGAGTGTGGTACCCGATCCCGTGGTTCGGGAAGAATCCAGCCTTTCCCATATTTGGGAAGGATGTGAACTATGTGTGGTGCCCGAGAGAAAGCATTGGTGGCTGAGTGCCCGCCCCGGGTGACTGATGGCCGTGAAACCCAAGACAGGACAAGGGAAGCCCAGGGTGGAGAGCAGGCTGGCAGGTGGGGCTCAGGACCCCCCGTGGGAGCCGTAGGAAGAGGCAGCCCCTCCAATCACCTTGGATCCTCTGGGCAAGCTCACCTGCCCTGCCCCTGCCTCCGGTCCATCCTCTGTCCACCCATCTTCCCCCGGCACCTGCACATCCTGAGCAGGGAGATCCTGGGTCAGCTGATATTTGACCAAAGGTTTACACACATATGTGAATTTAGTGCAGCACATTTTGTTATTTCTGAAGAAACCACTATGTTCTGTGGAGTTCCAAGGCATGGGAGTGCTTTACATACCATCTGCCCCAAATATTTGATCATTTGGTTTCTTCGTAACACCCTCTCTGGAAATCCTCTTATTATTATAATACCCTTTCTGGAAAATCACCCATAGGACTTTAAACTTTGCTTACTTACTAGGTAATAAAATAAATAACTCTTGTTTATTTCTTCCCCATTTTATTTCCAGGATAAGAAAACATTTATTTCCTTAGTTAAGTCCATTTCTTGGGGAATTCCATCCTTAAAATCTTCATCGAATAGTTCAAATTTGTCTATTTTCTGATCTAAAAGATAGAAAACTATTTTTTCTATCAATTTTCATTGCTTTGAAGAGAATCTATCAAGTTGTCTTTACCAATACATTTATTGTTTAGTTTTACACGGAAAGAGCTAAGTGACCAGCTTTGGTGCCAGAACATTTAGCTGTTTTTAGAGATGCCTAGAATGTAATTTTCATACATCCTCTTTCTTTGTGTTTCACGCCTGAAGAAAATTTGCAATTCTTCATCCCATTGGGTCCCATGGTCCTATTAGCTTCTTATTTTAAAAGGTTAAGGGAACATCACAAGTGCCAGAGTGAAGGTGGCCGTGACCATGAAATGATAAGAGTTCATTACAAGAATATCAAAATAACTGTCCCAGGAAAGGAAGGCAGGTGTGAACGTTATTGATTCCCTGAATCCAATGACATTTCCAAACAGGAAGTACATGTCAATTGTATAAGTCAAGGCTTCAGCCCACACAGTTTTGTTTTCTTTTAATTAAGGGGGAAAATGACCTTACCCCTCCGCAGGGGTTGCCCTCGTAGCGTCTTAATTTACTGCCGTGAGAGCGAAGCTCATCTTACTTTGCTGGTGCATTTCCTCCCCTGATGGGTCTTTGGATAACACTTTTGGAGCGACCATATGCTCAGTGGACAATATCCACTTACTGCAGTGATTCCTTTCCTGCATGGAGTGTCTGGATAAATTCATTACATACAGAAAGTGAGTTTTTCCCAAGTACAGAAACCACAGTAATGCTATACCTCCACATTTCAATACTAACTAAAGAGTTTTGAAATTTTCGTTCTTTTCACTGGTTTCTTCTCCACATTGGTGTTTCCGAATCCTAACATTGTTCTCATAAACAGAAACCAAACACACGCAGGGTCAGGCTCCCTTTCACGTAACCCACCTGCCCTGCCTGAGGCGGTTCACCCCGCCCAGGAATGCAGGGTCCCATTTCAGTATGTAGTTTAGGCTTTCCTTTTTATTTCAGGGAAGAGTGATTAAAGTTTAGTTTTTACCCTTTATGTCATTGCTTTCTTCTTTAGGAAATTCTGTTATACTTATTCTGAAACTTCTTTGCCTATGGTCTAAATTGTTCCACTTTTTCTTGAATTCCTTCTTTTTAATTTTAAAACATTCCCTTCTTTTCACCTTCTATGAAGGCACTGTGTATTTCTCCTAATTTAGATCTCATTTCTAAAATGATTTTTTCTCTTCATCCCTTACTACTGGCACCACCTTCCCAAGATGCACTAATTCTGAGTTACGTCATTCTTTACTATCTTCTGTTATTTCCTTCACCTCATTCGGTTCATGTTGAAGTATCATGGGTTTTGTTTCTCGTAGGTTTTGTGGATGGCTGTGTCTTGCAGGCGTTGGCTGTAGAAATGTCATTCTCTTCCTTACTCTGCTTTGTCTGAGGATAACATTGTGTGGAATTATCCTGCGATCCTTTTCTGTGGCTCACTTTCACCGGAGGTGAGTTCTTCTGTTTTCAGGAGGGAGGAGAGGGGTTCGAAGAGCTTTTCTAGTTTCCTGGCTCTCGAGCGCCCTCTTCAGTGGTTTTCACGACTGATCAGGGGATCAGGGTGTGGCTGGTCCCTGCAGAGACTTCCTGGCTGGGCTCACCAGCCCCATCGCCCCCTCCCCGACTGGCTCTGTCCTGCTCACTTCTGACTGTATCCCCAGCAGCTTCTGTACGTTGGAGTCTGTCCTGGAAGGGAGCCTGGCTGGTCAGTTCGAGGGGGGACCCTTGCACTCACCCACAACTCAGAGTTTGCAAAGCTTCTCCTGTTTCCACAGATGGAAACTGACTCCCGTGCTTTCCAGTGAGTGGCAGGTTCTGTTTGCTCTGCTGTCCGCACATCCATGGGCTGCCTGCTGCCTCGCCCCGCCTCCTGCCAAGCCAGTTATGACTCCCCTCAAGTCTTGTGGCTGTCATGGGTCCCTCTCTGGCATTCTGAAGGCCATGGGGGGTCTTATCACCTAGTTTTGTAGCAGATGCTCTTCCTGTAATTTCTGTTGTGCTGTCCTAGTCTTAATGTGAGTGTTTACTGGGCAGTAAGTGGAAATTCAAGATGACTCAGAAACGCCACCACCTCTTCCAAAAGAATCGTTTTTAAAAGTTTTGAAATAGCATACCATTGGAATAAAAGGCTAAGAAATATTTTTCAGCCAGCTGCTAGTGTATTGGGGGAAATGGTAATCTATCAAAACAATAATGCTCAATATAATATATTTTATTATTTGAAAGAGTCAAATCCTAAAACTATGTAGAGAATAGGCTGGAAAATTCAATATGGCATCTTGGCAAATTAAAGAGCTGCTTAAATAGGGTGCAAAACATTTTCTTCCTCTTAACTTGTTTGGGATTTTTTTAAATGGTTTTCATCACTATTCAGAATATCAGTGAAGTCTCACTCACACTGAGGATTTGTAAAGTGCCTAGTTGAAAAATCAGTGAAGTCAGGCTTCAGAGGCAAAGTAAGTATGCAAAAGAGCATTTAAGACCACCCAGCCATACAACTGCACCCATACATTCACACACACACACACGAGTATGCTTATGCTTGCACGCACATGCACATGCACACACACGAATACACACACATCACTTTATGATTTTCTCTTAAATCTAGACAACAAATATCCTTTTATGATACATATGGAGACCACTCTGTTACTTACCTTGATTCTATCAATAGAGACCAATTAAGTTAATGCATCCTCTGGCAAGTCTTAATTCCTAGAAGATCATATTTTACTGAACTTCTTACATTCACTTTCATCTTTCTTAAGTTGGCGTGAAAGTGAAATCCATTATGGATATTACAAGAAGGGCTGCTTTTGCAAAGGAAAGAATGTTCTCTCACTTTCAGTTTCCCCACAAATAGAGATGGTTCTTTGCTAGGGTAGGGACTTAAGATGCCACCTGCTAGAGACCACGGCAAGTGGTGTGCCCTTGAAGTTCAAGGACTCTTGTCTACTCCTATTCTAATTTTCATACCACTAGGGCGGGGACCTCATTCCCTGAGTCTCTGATGTATGGCAGGTCTTGGGCATTGATGCTTTGGTGTCTTAAATCTCCGCAGGTGATTCTAATTACAGCCAGGGTTGAGAGTCACTGATATAGAACATAGACCAGGAGGATGAGGCTAAGAAAAATGATAGGCTTTAAACAGATTAGGAAGGAATATGAAAGTCTTTCATAGAAATTTGGACCTTGGTCTATAGGAAATAGGGAGACACTGCATTTTTTTAATTAAGGGAATTATAGGACTATGTATTTTTTGAAAGCACACAGGTCACAGTGGACTGAGACTAGGGACAAGAATCCAGTTAAGGCCACTGCAGAGGTGACAGCAGACGAGGATCTGCACTACACTGGTACCTCAGAGGGAGGGAGAGTGAGTCACAGGGGGAACCCTCTGAAATGATGCAATGTGGCTGTCAGAGAGGGAGGAGGTCTGGGGACTCACTGGGTAGTTCTGACACCAGCTGGCTATTAAATAGAATTGATAGGCTTTGGTCACTAACAGGAATGAGGAAACGAGTAGGAATCAGGGTTGACCTGAGGGTGATTGCAGAGATGATGATGCCTCCATCAAAAGCAGAGCGGATCCTGGGGCTGAGCTGGATTCTGCAGTGCTGGGGGCCGTGTGCCAGTGGGGCTGGGAGGCCAAGCTCCACTTGGAAGATACAATTACAACCTGGAGTTCGAGGGAGAGCTCTGAGCTAGACGCAGTCCAGGTTCAAGGATGTGTAAGTGACCACGGGAGCCACGTGGACGAATGAGGACATGCTAGAAGAATGAGTTGAGTTTCAAAAGAAGGGGTCTAAGAAGAGAGCCCTGGGGGATCAAAGTACAAGAAGGGGCGAGGAAGTAATCAAGCAAAGACATGAGAACCTACGTCCAAGGAGGCAGACGTGGGTCCGGAGGGCCAGCGCTGGACACGCCCAGAGAAGAGGATGGGTGTCGGTGGAAGCCGTCTGCTTAGACTTGGATGCGCACAGAACGCGACCTGGGATCTGCACAAATGCAGGTCGGATCCTACACATCTGGGGGTCGAGTGTGCATTTCTCACAGGCTCCGCGTGATGGTCCTGCCACCAGCCCCCGAGCAGCAGGGACCCAGAGACTTGCACTGGCTGGGGGTTGAGAAAAGGAGCCAGAAGGAAGTTCCACTAGAGCAGAGGGTTTGAGAAGCATGTTCGGTTGGATTAAACAACAAACTAAAGGCCAATGACTTGAGAATGGGAGGTTGAAAGCAGGGAACGGGGTGCATGGATGTGAAGTCTTGTCCAGGGAAGGTTTGCTCTAAGACCAAGGGCAAGCCTGCATGTTTACCACTAGAAGGAAAGTAGCCAGGGAAGAGGAAGTGATTAAAGACCCAGAGACCAGCGCACAGGATGAGTATAATCAAGAAAGCAGAACATACAGGTGTTGACGATGATGCAGAGAAATTGGAGCCTTCAGACATTTCTCGTGGGAATGTAAGTGGTCCAGCCACTGCGGCAAACAGTCTGGCTGCTTCTCAAGAAGGGAAACAGAGAATTACCATACTATCCAGTTACCGCATCAGAGGCATGTCCCAAAGGAGGTGCAAGCAGGGACTCAAAGAGATCCCTGTCCACCCATGTTTGTAGCAGCATTACTCACACTGAGCATAAGACGGAAGCAGCCCAAGTGTCCATCAACAGATGAACAGATAAACAACATGTGGTCCCTCCATATAGTGAAATATTATTCAGTCATAAAAAGGAATGAAGTTCTGAGATGCTACAACATAGATGGACCTTGAAAAGCTGATGCTAAGTCAAGTAAGGCAGACACAAAAGAACAAATACTGTATGACTCCACTTAGGTTCGGTTTTACAAGATAAAAAGGGTCCCGGAAATGGATGGTTGCCCAGCAAATGTGAGTGTACTTCACGCCACTGAACTGTATAGTCAAAATGGTTAAAATTTCATGTTATATATATTTTACCACAATAAAAAATAGTTTAAAAAAAGAAAAAATTATCCTCTTTAAAAAGAAAAATCAAGAGACCCAGCAAAGTCCCAGAGGACGTGACTGGTAGAGGTGGAGTGAGGGTAAGAAAATCCAGAGCACAGTTGTGACAGGGTCTTCGGGGGAGCGAGGGAGAGATGGGTGTGTGGAGATCAGCTAGGAGGTGACCTTTCTGGCAGTGAAAGAGGTCAGAGTGTGAGGGTCACACTTTCTGGCAGAGAAAAAGCCATTTGGATCTTGAGGTGGTAGGTTTGGAGTTAGGCTTGTGGGGTGAGGGAGAGCTGGGAGTCTGAACGGATGAGCCCGGGAGGCATTGGGCTGGACCACACGTCCTGGCCCTGAAGCTAGCAGGCAGTGCCTGGCAGGACGCGCAGCCAGAACTAGCAGACCCAGGGTTCCCCGGTTGGGTGTTTGGTATCAGGTGGGATCTGCAGAAAAATGGAAGGCTGGCCCCAGGCTCGCATGCTGAGACGGGCTGTGGGAGCAGGGAGGCTCCCAGAAATGGACCGAGCTACCTAAGGGGTTCCCAGAAGGAGCAGCGGCCAACTTACAGTCCAGTTAGTTTACCGGTGAAAGGCAGAGGTGAGCTCACAAAGACAGGTGGGCGGCCTCTTAGCTACAGCAGGGAGGGGCTTCCAAGCAGGATCAGGAGCTGGGGGCTTCGGGGACCACCTGAGTCTCCACTGAAGCTGGTTCCTCCCCACCTCCCAGACTGACGTTGGGAACTGGGGCCAGAGCCCATGGGGAGGGGTCCCTGGATCACCCGTGAGTCGGTGGGGAGGGGTCTGTAGGGCTAAAGACCTAGATCAAGCCCTGTGTCTGCCTCATGGACCAAGGTAGTTTTTTTCTCCCTCTAACTAGCCTGAACCAACCCTAACTTTCAGGAGAACGGCTTCCTTCAACTTCCCTTCCCACAAGCCACAGGGGGTCATGTTAGTTTCTGACTGCACACCTGGTGGTAAATTTACATTCCTTATCTTAGTGCTCTGCAGGGGAGAAGTCCAAGATGGGTCTCGCTGGGCTAAAATCAAGATGCTGGCAGGGCTGCCCTCGTTGGCTTGTGGCCCCTGTCATCCCCAAGGCCAGCAACGGCCAGTGGAGCCTGGCTCACAGGGCATCTCTGCGACCCTGAATCCCTCACGATCACACTGGGCCCACCTGGGTGATCCAGGATTCTCCCCATCTCAAGGTCAGCTGATCAGCAACTTTATTCCATTTGCAACATAACTTATGACCATGTTCTGGAGACAGACGGAGACGTCTTTGGGACCCATTACTCTGTCTATCACAAAAGGATGTATTATTTCCTAAGGAAAAAAATTGGTCTTTCCAAATGTCCACACATCTGAAAAGCCATTTTAGTATACTAATTTACGGTAAAAGCCTATACATTCTTTTGATTGGCTAACAACTAAGGAATGGACACTTTACTTACCATGAGAATTCAAAGTGAAATAAAAGCAGCACTAAAACAGGGGAATGATGGATAATTTGGGTTGGATATTAACTATTCAAATTCAGTTATAGCCAAATCAGATAGGCTCCTAATATCTTCAGGAAAAGACAGATAATAAAAAAGCTAAACTTGAATATTATAGGAATGTGTCTTAACATGCCATTGTGGTTTTTAACTTCTATCAGCTAGAATGAATAAACAGAATATTAGGAATTTAGATAATAAGCTTAATCAATAATTAACTTTCATATATACATACATCCATTTACACAAATAGTATAATTGCCATGGCAGCATAGTGATTTATTTAATATTTGATCTTTTCAGATCTATTGTGGGTACATTCAATTCCACAAAATCACATGATAACTCCTTGTTGGGAGATAGAATTTTAGTTATAATAACTCCTAGCACTGCATTTCTTAGGAAAAATCGTGTAGAGCCACGTAAGTGTGAAAATGCTGAATTAAACAAAATTAATCATTTCTTTACTGAAGACTTGCTTAGAGCCTTTGATATACCCATTTTCATTGTAAATCTTACAGAGGGACTTCCGGTCTGCATCATTTCCAAAGCTTCTTTGAAGACAAACCCCTTCTTGTAGAGTGAAAACTCTAAGGTATTAAGCAATCAACATTTTTCACAGGTAAGACTATGTGGGGTAGCCTGAAATATATGAGATATAGATATATAGAGAGAGAAAGATATATGCAATTCATACATGAATGGAATTTATATATGAGTGGAATTTTTCTATAAGTATATTACACATACTTATTACTTATGTAATATATATATATAAAGAAATACCTACAGGAAATTTTACCAAAAGTGAACAAATGCAAATGCAGACATTTCCAGGATGTAATTAAATGTAAGCGCTGATGACATAATCCTAAAATGATAAGTCTCCTCTAGACTGTGAGCTTATTATCATGTTATAAAGATACAGATCACAGGTAAACCAAGGATGCGTTTATTGAACAGAAGGTTGTAAAGCTAGTAACATGGTCTCAATAAATATTTGTTGAGAAAATGGATTAATAAATGAATAAATTAAAATTAAAATTTAGCTAGGGAAGATCAACATAAACTACTTAAAGCCTTATTAGTCAGGGTTCTCCAGAGGAACCAGCAGGATGGGTGGATGGATAGATAGATGATAGATAGATAGAGAGAGAGAGAGAGAGAGAGATTTATTGTGAGGAATTGGCCAAGTAATTGTGACGGTTGAGAAGTCCCACCATCTGCCATCTGCAAGCTGGAGACCCCAGGAGACCCCAGGTGTAATTCAGTCCAGGTCAAAAGGCTTGAGAACCAGGGGAGCAAGAATCCCAGTCTGAGGGCTGGAGACGGATATCCCCCAGCACACACAGGTGGGCAGGCAGGAAAGGGAGCAAAGTCCTCTGTCCTGCACCTTTTGTTCTATTGAGGCCCTCAATGGATTGGATGATGCCCCCTCCCCTCCAACTAGGGGAGGGCAATTTACTGAGTCACCAATTCAAATGCTAATCTCATCTAGAAATGCGCTCCTCAGACCCACCCAGAAAGAACCATAATCTGGGCACCCTACCTCCAGTCGAGCTGACACATAAAATGACCCTTCACAAAAGAATCTGGTAGCATGTTGGTCTGTGAAGAACTAATCCAACAAGATGGAAGAGTGTAGTGAAGAGGACAGCTTAATCTTTGTGAGTGACCTGGGATGTGGTCACAGTCTTGAAAGGCTACGGAATTCAGATAATTCTATGGAAACAGAGAAAAGAGCAAACACAGGGCTGATAAAAGTAAGTAGATCCACTTCATTGCAGTAAGCATCATCTACTTCATATTTATAGCTTTGACTAGGTGTGTTACCATTTGACGCACTTTATATATACAATCACTTAATTTTCACCATAAGTTTGTAAGATGATACGGTTACACCCCCTTTACCTGTGAGGAAACTGAGGCACGTAGAGGTTATTTCGGTGTCACAACCTGTAAGTGATGGAGCCAAATTCATACTTTTAACCGTCATGTCATATGACCTCTGAACTAGATTTTACATTTTGGAAAGAAGAAGGAGATGGGGTTGGATAATAAGGTGAGCCCAAGTAATGGACGGACTTGACAGTTAGGCAGAGGAAATGAAATATGGTTGTCCAGGTGGTATGGATCCATTATGATCTCTTCGGAACGGAGTGCCCTGATTACACCTTGATTAAGGAAGATAACTGTAGACACATGCAAGGTGATTGCAAGAGGAGAAATGGCCTGAGAATCAGCAGGAAACAATGGAGGCAAGAGCTGGTTAGAGGGGATGTGATGGAAAGGAAATGTCTAACCTGTGGTCAATTTTGGGAGAAGAAATAATAGCAGTTGTTGGCAGAGCAAGAAGCAAATGAAAGAAGTGTAGATCAGACACTTGCGTCAAGTTTTCCAGCCTGGGTGTTGCGTTGATGAGAAGCCCACTGCATTATGGTATGTCATAGAATAGTTTTCTCCCCTTCTTTCCCAAAAGGGGTAAGGACATGAAATATAATCGGGAGAACCGTCTAAACTCCTTCTTGGTTATATTTCTCAGCCAATTCTACAAGTCCCATCTCAAGCATCTCAAGCTGCAGCTGATATATTTGAACTCGGGATTATAGAGGCAAACTCTGAAACACTGACCGTCAAGAGACAAAGCTCTCCAAGGGGTGGGGGAGGGAACACTCACTGACCACATCCTTTGATTTCAGATAGTAGATTTATTTTTAATACGCAGAAAGTGGAAATTCTAATCTTCTAAGTTGGAAGGCGACCCATACTTCCCTTTCTACTTAATCTTGTTTATCCTCAACTCTGAGCTACTGCTTTCTTAATGCTTCCTGCTTTAGACTTCCTTACAGAATATCACACTGATATAGCCTGACCTTCAGATGACTCATTTCACTTGAAAAACTGGTTCTAAGAAGTACACATACTTTACAAGTTACTATGGGCAATAACAGGCTCTAGGGGATTCCATTCCACATTTATTTATTGAGCATGTCTGCAGAGATCCATGTAAAATACTGACGAGGTGACCGAAAAATGCTTTCAACAAGGGTTGCATATTTTAGGATCTGGCATTCCAGTGAGTCAGGCAGGGAAGGACACAGGACACTATGCACAGAAGAGAAATGGAGAAATGGGATAGGATCTCAGAGAAGGGACAAACTCTGGGACCATGAAGGGCTTTAGGAAAATTTTCAGAGAAGATGCTAAGAGGGAACTGAAACAAAAAGAATAAATAGTGTTTGGTGAGGAGGGGCCAGTGTTCCACACTGATGGCCCAGCCTAAAATCGTGACAGTGAGGGGTTATGCTAAACATTTGGTGGCTGTGCACACAGTGTATGGGGTGATGAGGCCGGGTACAAGGCTAGGGCTTGGTCACGGGGCCTCAGATGTCACGGTAACATGTCTGGACTTTATTATGTAGGTCCTATGAAGCCACTTGAAGGAGTGACGTGGGTGATTGGACTTTACAAACAATCTTATTTGCAGAAGTGAGATTAGAGGCAACAAGACCAGTTAAGAGTCTGTTGGCATTGAGCTTGGCAGTCCTTTCTGCGAAAGACCAATGAGAGCCTGACTGAAGAGAGTGAAGGCACTGGCAGAGAGAGAAAGGATGAATGGGAGGACATAGGACCACAGAAAGGAGAGGTCACCTTTACAGTACCTAAAACACTTCTGCACTCCTCTACAAAGAAGAGGAGGTCTACCTCCATTCTAGACTCCCCAGGGATTTGAGGGTGTCAGATGAACAGCAAATTTACTGTTCACAGGTTGGCTGCCACTTGGCTTGACTGATAACATGTCCCACTAATAGAGCTTGTCTTTTTGCTGATGGCTACATGTGTTCAGAACTTTAAAGTTCTTTTACTTCTTCTCCAGGAAGCCAATGGAGTGAATCAAGGACCACAAGTGTTCTTAATTGCACCCAAAATTAAATTAGCAGTCACCAACCAACAAAAGAGGGATATGATTTTTTTGTAAGAGTCCATAAACACCTACTGAAACTGAAAATATGCTTGGCCATAATACATGTCTCAAAAAATTTCAAAACATTGAAATGGTAAAGATTGTGTTATGCAGCCACATTGGAAACAACCTAGAAATTAATAAAAAAAAAATATAGCCAGGAATGCCAAATACTGGGAATTAAGTAATACACTGAAAGAAAACCTATGAGTTAAACAAGCAGTCTCAAAGGGAGTTAGAAAATATTTTTTACTAAATCATAATGAAAATAAAAATACAATATAATAAAGCTTGTGAGGTGAAGTGAAAACTGTACTTAGAAGGAAATTTATAGCCTCAAAATTATATATTACAAAAGAAGAAAGGCTAAATATTAAATAATCCCTGTAAATGATCAAGGAGTTTGAAAACCCAAACCCATTAAACACAAAGGGAATAGAAATAATAGAGATAAGAGTAGAAATTAATGAATAAAACCCAGATATACAATAGAGATGACAGATAAGTCAAAAATGTTTTTCTTGTAGGAGTAGTAAAATTGTCACGTTCCTGACAAGATTTATAGAATGAGAGAGAGAAAGAGAGAAGACAAATACTACCAAAATTAAGAATATCACTAAAAAAGGAAAATCACGATAGACTTTACAGACATTGAAAAGATGGCAAGGGATATTATATATAACCCTATACCAGTAAATTTGAAAATTTATATAAAAAGGGTAAATTCCTAAAAGAACGCAGCTTACCAAAATGAAGACAAAAATAAATAGAAAATTTGAGGAGCCCTATATCTTACAAATAAATTTATTAATTAAAAACCTTTATTCCCCACCCCCATACAGATATCCAGGCCACATGGCTTCACTGGTAAAAATTTCCAAACTTTTAAGGAAGAAAAAACACTAACCTTATAAAGACTATTTCAGATCATAGAGATATAGGGAGTACTTCTCAGCTTTTTATGAAATCAGCATAATCATGATGACAAATTTGATGAGGGCATTACAAAAAAAGAAAATTATAAGCTATCACTTTCATATAGATGCAAAAACCCCAAACAAAATACTAGAAAACTGACTCAGTCAATATATGACATATGTAATCCATCAAACCAAGCTGAGATTTATTCTTGGAATACAAGGTTGATTTAAGACTCAAGAACTGATCATTGTAATTCCCTATATTAAGAAAAAGCAGATCATCCTAACAGATACAAATAAATTGTTTGATAAAATTCAACATGCATGTATGATTTTAAAATCACTAGGAATAAAAAGAAATTTATTTCATCTGATAAAGGTGATCTACAGCATAACCTGTATAAAACATCTTTTTTCATTGTAATGTACTGAAATATTTCTCCCCAAGATTAGTAATGAGAAAGCATGCCTGCCATCACCACTTCTACTGAATAGTTCTTTTTGAGTTCCTAGCCAACGTTTTAAGGAAAGAAAATGTATGAGGATTTGAAAAGAAGATATAAAAATGTATTTATTCACAGACAACATGATAATACGTACAGAAAATCCAAAAGGGTCCACAGACTAGCTACAAAAATGAATTTGCCAATTTAGCAATTTCACTGATGAGTTCACATACAAAAATCTATTTTATTTCTATATAAAAGCAATAAACAAATAGGATATCATATAAAATATAATAGCATCAAAAATACAGCAACTAGGAATTAATCTAACAGAAGTAATTAAGCTGAAAATTTTATAGAAATAAATCAAAGATACCTAAATAAGTAAAAGGATATACTATGTTCATGGAAGGAGAGACTGAAAGTCATCAGTGATTTGATCTATAGACTCAACACAACCTCAATCAAAATACCATCAGTTGTTTCAAAAATGTGAATATCCAAGATAATCTCAAAAAAGAATAACAAAATTTGAAAACTTGTCCTAGAAGATATGAAGGTTTTTATTACACAGTTTTTGAAATAGTGTATTACGGTCACAAGGATAAACAGGTAAACTAAAAGAAAACCTGGGAAAAGGTCCATTCATATGCATTCACTTAATATAAGTTTAAGGCGAAACAGTAATATAGTGGGGAAAGGATGATCTTTCAATAAATGCTACAGAATTAATGGAGTGTCCATGTTTTACAAATACATTGTGACTCCTACCTCATAATATACACAAAATAAATTCCAGGTGGGTTGTGGATGTAAACATGAAATGTAAAGCATCTTTATGACCTTGGAGTAGGCAAAATTTTTAAAAATAGAATGCAAAATGTGCTACCCAGAAAGGGGGGAAAAGATAAAACTCTCCTTCATTAAAATTAAGAACTTCTCTTCATGAAAATATACTATTAAGAACTTGGAAATGCAAACTCCAAAGTTGCCGCCGAAGATTTTGCAATACATATATCTAACAAGAGAGTTGTCAGAATAAATGAAGAATTCCTGCTTATCTATAAGAAAAAAAAAATACTATTAAAAAAAAGAAGGCTGGACTTGAAATGGTACTTCACAGAAGAGTCTATCCAAGTAGCCAATAGCATATGAGAATATGAGAAGATGCTCAAACTCAGCAGGGAAATGAAAATAAAATTAAGTAACAGTACATATTCACCAGAATTGCAACAGTCATGAAAAATAGAAAAGAAAAAAGACAAGGAAAGAAGTAGAGACGGAGAGTGAGAGAACAGAAAAAAACAGCAAGAAGAAGGGAAAAGGGAGCAAAAGAAAGAAAACATTTGGAATGAGTGTTGGTGAGCCCACAGAACTGAAACTCTCATAGAAAATGGTAGTATTTTCTACAACTCGACATATGCACACTTTACAATTCAGCAATTCTACTCCTTAGCAGATGTTCACCCAAAATGCATACAAATGTGCACCAAAGTCTTAAACGAAAATATTTCCAGCAATATTATTTGTGGTAGTCCCAAACTGCAAACAAATATTAAGACCTTCAGTAGTAAAATAACAAATAAATTGTGATGTATTCGTACAAGGGAATACTGTCTAGCAATGAAAACAAATGAAATGTCGCTACACCCAACAGAATGGACAAATTGCATAACATAATACTAAGGAAAAATGTCAGATAAACAATAGTACGTATTATATAATTCTATGTTTATAAATTTCAAGATCAGCAAACCAATCTGTGTTGATAGAAATAAGGGTAGCAGTACCTTTGGGAAGGTGGTGAGTTGTGGCTGGGAGAGGGGCCTCTTGGGTGCCAGTCACGTTCTGTTTCTTATTCTGGATGGTGGTTCACAGGTGTGTCAACTTTGGGAAAGTTACCGGTTTGTACACTTACTATATGTGCACTGGTCTGAATGTATATTTCACTTCAATAAAAATGTATATAGATATAGATAAACAGACAAGAAAAGGATTGTGGATACAAAGCAGGTTGCTAAATCTATCATCTAATTATCATCTATCTGTCAATCATCTATCTACCCATCCATCCATCCATCATCTATAAATTTATATTGGTTTGCTGGAGCTGCCATAACAAAATACACAGACTGAGGTGCCTAAACAATAGAAACTTATTGTCTCACAGTCTGGAGGCCAGAAGTCTGAGATCAAGGCGTGGGCAGGGTTGGTTCCCTCTGAGGCTGTGAGAGAAAATCTGTTCCTCTCCCCAAGTTTCTGGTGGCTGGCAGGTGATCTTTGACAGTCCTTGGCTTGTAGACACATCTCCCTGGTCCCTGCCTTCACCTTCACATGACATTCTCAGTGTATGTGCTTCTGTGTCCAAATTTCCCCTTTTTATAAGTCATAGTCAGATTGAACTAAAGCACACCCTAATGACCTCATCTTAATTTGACTACATCTGCAAAGACCCTATTTCCAAATAAGTCACATTCTGAGGTACTGGGGGTTAGGATTTCAAAATATGAATTTGGGGGGAACATAATTCAACCAATAACAGTATTTGTGTCTACACACACACACACACACAGAACACACACACACACAGACACACACACAGAGACACACACACACAACACAGACACACACACATGCACACACACACACACACACACACACACCCCTACCTCACATCTCCTGTATCCGTCCCTCTGTGTGTGTACGTGTGTACACACACACACAGACACACACACACAACACACACACAGACAGACACACAGACAGACACACACACACACACACACACTCCGGCAAGCACATAAGAAGGGCCATAAAATATTTGCAGTCCTTTAATAAAATCCTGCCTTTTGATCAAAGCTTGTTCTTGGAAAATACAATTTTATTCCAATACCTAGTGGCAAATTTTTATAGTTCAGTTCAAAGTACATATATATTTTGTATTTAACACATAACCCGGGACAATAAAAAAAAATGAAGCCACGATAACTGAGCTCCAGATGTATGACTAAAACATGGAAAGTTGGTCCAACATCCTTTTTAAGCAGAATTGTTGGTCCTTAACCAAAAATTACACAGTGGAGGAAACGGTGTCACCGGGAGTAATGACAACTAGATTCGTTTGCTGTTTCAGACTTACTTACACAGAGAAGTGTCAGATTTTGTTAAAAATTAAGCAAACATTGTTAGAATTAATGCTACGAGAGTCGCAGGCCGTGGAATTTCTGATTAGAGTTTGCTGCTCAGCTGGATGCAGGGGTCATGGATGGTAAGAACCAAGCTCTTGTCCCTGGCTGGCTGCCACGCCCACGGTCACGGGGCCGCTGGTAGCCCCGCTAAGGAGCGTGTGCTGAGACGAGCAGTACCGACTTTACCCTGCTCTGGACAAAACACCCCTGCGAGCCTGCGCTGTGAACCCTGAGTCAGGACCGTGTTCAGATGGAAGCCCGGGCAGCAGCGTTGCACGTCTGTGTGCTGCTTTGCAGGGCTGCAGGGAACAAAGTCCTCCCAGGGAGGCCGCTTGCTTTGATGCCCAGGACCGTCTCTGGGTTTAGTGAGGCAACTTAATTATCCTCCACTGAAACCACGTTGGGCAGATAAGGTGAGTGACTCCCCCGCCCCAGGTGCCCGTGAGATGCAGGTGTGGCAAGTCCTGCTCCGCGCTTAGCGCAACTCTCGGCCCGGAGAGAAAGGGCTCAACGCCCGCAGCTTAGTTCCTGGAGGGATTTTACTGTTATTACTTCCCCAGGGTCACACGGCTCATAAAATCCTGAGAGGGACCTTGACCTTAGGTCACGGGGCTTCCAAGTACCTTGAGCGCCTTCAAACGTTAAAATAATAATAATAATAATAATAAGATGGGAGCAACGGGGCAATGACTTCATGCTGATTGATGTCAACCAGCTGGGTTGGCTGCCACGTGACTGTCTGTCCAAGACGGCTGAGGAGAAGAACTAGCTGTCATCATCACTTCTAAGAAAATCCCAGCCTGGAGTAGCTGCACCGGAGACGCAGAAGGAGGGCCCGGCTAACAGCGGTCCCATCTGCCAGGCAGGTTCACGGCAGGACACGGAGCAGACACCTGGCCTGGCCGCCTGGTCACCTAGAGGCCGAGAAAAACACCATTCCTTCCAAAACTCTCTCTCCTCCTTCCCGGAGGCAGACACAGACAACAGCAGCCTCCTTCCCAACGCAGAGAGAAAGGCCGCGTTCCCGGGCACAGCACGGAACAGTCCCTCGAAACCTAATCAGGCATCAGCTGTGAGGAAACCATCTGCAGCACCCGGTCCAGGAGGCGAGGACCAGCCGGGAGGAGAGGACGTGGACTCCGGAGTCGCTCTGTCATCTTTCTGGCTGAGCACGCCCATGACGGGAAGAGGAGAGAGGGTGGTTTCTCGAGTTGCAGGCACCCGCTTGTTGCCAGGCAACGAGGGCAGCCCGCGGCCCAGACAAAAGGCAGCCGGGCATCCTCGGGCGCGGCTCGCATACAAAGGAGAGCAGATGCTGGGGCCCGGCCCGCGAGGAGGGGCTGCGCTCACAAAGGCGCCGCCCTTCTCCCCCAGCCCCAGCAGGCCCTTCCTGGGCTCCCAGAGGATAAACGGGAAGCTCTGAGAAACTGCAGAAACCAGACTGGAAACAGACCCGGAATCCGAAAGGAATTGACCAGAGTGTCAAAGGAGTTGGGGGGGGGGGGCACTGAGTCTAAAGACGTGTTTACCGAGGAAGCCCTCACGTGAAGGGTGGAATGATAACTGTCAGTCGTGTAGCTACGATTATTAATAAAAATGAGACAGCCACAGCATCCATCTGTCATGGAGACAGTGCGGGCATCTCTCGGGGGACGCACCGGTCTTCTCATCTGTGTCCCTCGCCCCGGCGTGCAGCCACCCCAGAAGATGGTTGTCCGGGAGGAAGGGACAGGGAACCCTTTCTCTGGTCAGCACGACCTCAAGAGGCCCCAGGGTTGGCGCCAGAGCTGTCACTTCACCTCTGGGCCGCATCTCCTCAGTCCTACACCAGATCACGCGGAACCCCCTCACGGGGTTATTACGACGGTTACACAAGTTAATATCGGCACAGATTCTTTTTTTCAAAATTGATTTTATTGAGGTTGATGTACACTGTTGTGTTCATTTCTGCTCCGCAGCAAAGTGAGTCAGTTATACATATTCATGCGTTCTTTTTCATGTTCTTTTCCATGATGGTTTATCCCAGGATACTGAATACAGTTCCCTGTGCTCTAGAGCAGGACCTTGTTGTTTATCCATCCTATTTATAATAGTTTGCATCTGCTGACCCCGCACTCCCAATCCGCTCCCCTACCCCGCTCAGCACAAATTCCCACAACAGCGCCTGTGTGTTCTGACTGCCGTGCCGGCCCTTGTTGAAAGGACAGGAAGCCCACCCAGACCTCCAGGACAGAACTTTGGGGCCCGGACCTAGGAAAGTTGGTCTAGAGAGTTTCTCCGGGAGAGTCTGCGTGGAGCTACTTCGTGACACTCACGTTAGAAGCGTTGGGTCACGTAATTTGACAGTCTCTCCACCCGTCACTGACGGCCTCAGAACTAGGACTCCTCTCATCACCCCCAGTTATCTCTGTGATGGCCTTGCCACCTACCCGTCTGCCCTCTGGCCTCACCTTCCCCGATCTCCCAGGGGCCGTCCGGCACACTGTGGGGGCCTGTTCTCGAGTGCCAGGGACGCTGTTTCACAGCTGGTGCCTCTGACTGCGTCGGTCTCTGCCTGCGAGGCTGTTCCCTGCTCTTTGTTGGACAAACTCTTATTCATCCACAAAACTCCCTGTGATGCTTTGGCCCTGGACCCCTCTCTTGCACGCACACTCCATCACAGCTTGTCACCATGGATTGTATGCACCGATTTCCTCCATTCTGTCATGAAGTACAGCTGGGTTTTCTGCTCTGTGGCCAGGCCTGGGACAGAACAGCTCCCACTTGTGCAGGTGGGATAGGAGTTCAGACAAATCAAGGGCAAGTACAAGAACACAATGTGAGATGTGCGTGTCCGGAGAACAGTGTGGAGAAGGACCCAGCCACCACTGAGGGGAGCCAGGAAGGGAGGGCTTCCAAGAAGAGAGGAAGCCTCAAATGGGTCCTACGGGTGAAGCGGGGCCTGACCAGGCGAGGCTGGAGGAGGGGGTCCCGGGAAGCCGCTGGTCCCCTGTGGCAGACCCCAGGCCTCTGGAGCACCAACTGTGTTCCCCTGTCCTGTCTTCTCAGCACCTGTGAGCCCTGGACAAAGGCTAGAATGAAGCCCTGGCACCACAGCTGCGGCACGTGTGTGACACAGCTTAGAGGGCGGCAGGGGAGAGGGCTCTTTTAAAAGTTTGTAACTCATCCATTCATCTGTCGATGGACATTTAGGTTGCTTCCATGTCCTGGCTATTGTAAATAGTGCTGCAATGAATACTGGGGTGCATGGGTCTTTTTGAATTATCGTTTTCTCTGGGTATATGCCCAGTAGTGAGATTGCTGGGTCGTATGGTAGTTCTATTTTTAGTTTTTTAAGGAACCTCCATACTGCTCTCCACAGTGACTGTATCAATTTACATTCCCACCAGCAGTGCAAGAGGGTTCCCTTTTCTCCACACCCTTTCCAGCGTTTACTATTTTGGGATTTTTTGATGATGGCCATACTGACCGGTGTGAGGTGATACCTCACTGTAGTTTTGATTTGCATTTCTCT
>NC_041226.1:78948953-78952921 GCF_002837175.3 Physeter macrocephalus
GCTGCATGAGCCGTTTGTATATTTTGGAGATTAATCCTTTGTCCGTTGCTTCGTTTGCAAGTATTTTCTCCCATTCTGAGGGCTGTCTTTTCATCTTGTTTATGGTTTCCTTTGCTGTGCAAAAGCTGCAGGTCGGGAATAGTAACGCAGACATAGAGAACAGACGTGTGGACACAGCGGGGGAAGGGGAAGGTGGGATGAATTGGGAAATTAGGTTTGACATAAATACACTACCGTGTGTAAAATAGAAGGCTAGTGGGGACCTGCTGCAGAGCACAGGGAGCTCAGCTCGGTGCTCTGTGGTGACCTAGAGGAGTGGGGTGGTAGGGGAGGGAGGGAGGGAGGGAGGGGAGAGATGTATACATACAGCTGATTCACTTCATTGTACAGCAGAAACTAACACAACATTGTAAAGCAATTATACTCCAATAAAAAAAAATTTTGTAACTCAAATTCAAAGGTTCTTTCTGCACAAGGAAGAGACTGTGGATCGCCACGCCATGATGGTACATGCGCCCTTGGCCTCAGCCATCAGGAAGAAGAGGTGAATCCGCATTCTTCCTATTTCCACAGAGGTGGGAAAAAGTGAAAACAACCTACCAGATGTTTTTGCTGGTTAGTACTGTAAAACATGAAGGCAGCAATCCTGTCTGTGACATACATTTTTACTTATTGAAGTCTAGTTGACATACATGATTATATTAGCTTTGGGTGTATAACACAGTAATTCGATATTTTTATAAATTACACTCCATACAAAATTATTATAAAATATTGACTATGTTCCCTGTGCTGTACGTTATATTCTCGTAACATTTATTTTATACCTAGTAGTCTGTACCTCTTAATCCCCTTCACCTATTTTGCCCCTCTCCTCACCCTGGTCCCTACTGGTAACCACTAGTTGGTTCTGTGTATTTGTCTGTTTCCGTTTTGTTATATTTATTTGGTTATTTTGAGATCCCACATATAAGTGAAAACATACATTTGCCTTCCTCAGTCTGACTTATTTTGCTAAGTATAATACCCTCCAGTTCCATCCATCTTGTCACAAATGGCAAAGTTTCATTCTTTGATATACATTTTAAATGATAAAACACGTTGCAGTTTTATTCCTTGCAGTTATATTTAGAACTGGCTAAATACAGGACATCAGAAACATGTATGCATATTTTTTCTTCATTTTTATTCTGAGCTCAGCAGTGTAAATTTGTTCCCTCTTGGTTGGATATGTCAATTAGAAGCCTTCCTAGGCGAATGCTGTCATGTCCCTGACACACACATCTGCCTAAATGGTAACCAGAGAGAATGGCGACTCATCCCACGACCCCTCCATCCTCTTTTGTCTCTGCTTCTGTTCCACATAAAAGTCTTTTCTCACCGGAAGATTCGAGCAGCACTCGTGACCTCCGCAGAGGTGAGTGGACACCTGGTGACTCGATTTCCTAGTGACCAGCTGACTTGTCTCTAAACGTGACATGCTCTGCTCAGCCCCTCTGTGGGCACAAGGCAAGAGGGGCTTCAAAGCGAGGGAGGGGACGTTCAACAGATCGGGGAGGGCACGGCTGAGGGGAGGTGACTTTGTAAGTCTTATGGGAAAAGCTGGTCATGCTTGTTCTTTCAGATCATCCCACGAAGACCCTGCTAGGGTTTCGGTTGCAACAGCCGGAAGGAGGTTAATTTCCAGTCAATGAAAGGTGAGCAGGCTGGAAAGTACAAGACACCTGATCCTGCGGTGTCTGGGGTGCCCTGTCCATTTTAATTGAATCCACTAATTGAATCACCCGCATCCTTCTAAAGGGGACACAGAAATGGGGGAAGCAGGTCTCCGTTTAGGTACACTCTCCATTTCTCATGGTTTGTCAACATCCATCCTTGTATGTTACCAGAAATCATCGATTTTCTTCCCAGTGGAGGGAGCAGGCGGAGGCCAAAGGTAACCTTCCCTGGAAGTAATAGGTTGTTACAGTTCCAAAAAAAAGCGGTACTCAGAGACTCAGTTTTCCAGTAATGTCGGCCAATTCTCTCCCTCAGCTTCTTCTCCGAGTGTCCTTCGGTATAAGCCTGCTCTTGCTGTCTCCGTGGGGGGCACTGTAACGTCCCAACGGGGCAGCCCTGCTCCTCCCCCTGCACCCTGCCCCAGCTCAGACACCCCCAGGTGGAGGGGTGGCCGCATCCAGGGAGGGGCCCACCCCCAACCCCTGACCTCAGGCTCAGATAATCCGTGGTGCCCGAAGGTGGCAATAGGTCAGAGACCCCAGGGATCCAAGGTCACTAAAAAATAAGTCCAAAAGGTAGCTCTATAGAAATGGTGATTCGACTTTGTTTTGTTTTCACTGGGGGGAAAGTTCGGCCCACACCTTCTTCATTCATCACACGCCAGACACCGAGCTGGGGGGCATATGGCTGGTGTGAAGCCTTCCCACTAGAACACCTGCTACCAGCATCCACCTCCCAAAGGCCTCACGCCCTGGGAGAGCCTGACCACAGAGGAGCCAGGACTCGGGCTGGGTGTGTGATCACGCCACCCGGCCGGCCTGGGGTCACCATCCCCTGTGCCTCTGATCCACGCCTCGCGGTGGCCACGTGGGGAAGTGCCTTCATGTCCTTGGATGATTCATTCTTTGCTGGCTGACCCCCCTCCTCTGTCGTGTTTCCACATAAACTATTTGCACACAAATCCCTGTCTCCTGATCTGCTGTGTGTGGGGGGGGCAGTGACGACACTGCCCTCCAGGCCTCTATGGAATAGGACAGGAAGGGGACGTGTCCCGGCTCCAACCCTGGTGAGCTGGTGTACGAGAGAGCTGCCAGGGCAGGTATCTTGCAGGGCACGCACACTTGATGGCTGTGTGGCGCTCGCGGGACCTCAGTGATGCTCCGAACCCCTTTCCGGGCTCTGCGTGGGCTGCACACCCAGCCTAGCCTCTCGCTGCTTCCTCTCAATCCTGTAGCTCTACCCTGCTCAGTGCCACTTTCCATCTTCAAAGATGTACCCTTCCCTTGCTTGTCTGGGGCTCACCTCCTGCCAGGGCCAGCTAACTGCCATCACCCTGTCCACCCATATCAGAGTCCCTGAGACAACGGGAACTTGGTCTTTCCCATCAGCCTGTCACTGTGGTCCTTTGAGGGGACCCGATGACGCATGGTCTAGTTACCATCTTCATCTGCATGTCACTTTGCTCCCAAGTGAATCTGTAAGCTTTGCATAGGTCGCAGCCCCATTTTATATTTTCCTGTAGCCTCTAACAGACCTTGACACAGAGCTCTGACTTATTTTGTTTTCATTCGGGAAGAAAGTTCTTCTGACAATAGTTTCACATTTATTCTTCATCAGACAGTCACCTGATTTCTCAGTAAGTGAGGACCAGATTATCAGGTCTTTTTCTTATCTTCTCATTTCCCTCCCACCATGGAAGTAGGCTGTAAGTTAAGACAGACTTATAAACACACTGTTTTCTGTACCGGGAGGAGTAAAGCGCTTGAAGATGAGGTTTGTGTTTAAACAACAATATGATCCAAAAGGATCTAGCTGTCTTCCTTCCTTTCAAATCTCTCCCCTACATAGATAAAGCCCCGCAGCCATACCATCGTCACTTAGGGATTCTCCTAGCCATGTAAAACCCTGACTCTTCACCTATTAAAACTGTTCCAGGCAGCAAGGAGACTGAAGAAATATGACGGATGGGCCCATAGCTGACATTACACCCTGTTACTTAATCAGCAGAAAGGGTAGACCCAACTAACTCCAAATAAATCCTTCTGTGTCTTGGGGCCAAAGGATCGAGGAGCAAAAAGGCAGAGGAGACGGATGGGAAGACTGTAACAGGAGAGGGATGGAGGTCATCTTGGTGGAGAACTCTGCTGCTGAATTGCTTTCCTTTTTTTTTTTTTTTTTTTTTTTTTTTTTGCGGTACGCGGGCCTCTCCCTGCCGGGGCCTCTCCCGTTGCGGAGCACAGGCTCCGGGC
>NC_041226.1:78953001-79026416 GCF_002837175.3 Physeter macrocephalus
CCCGTTGCGGAGCACAGGCTCCGGACGCGCAGGCTCAGCGGCCATGGCTCACGGGCCCAGCCGCTCCGCGGCACGTGGGATCCTCCCGGACCGGGGCACGAACCCGCGTCCCCTGCATCGGCAGGCGGACTCTCAACCGCTGCGCCACCAGGGAAGCCCTGGTTTCCATTTGTAAGAATTTGCTCCGGTCTGCTCTCCTAACACTGTCTAGACAATTTCAAAGTATTACATAATTCCCAGTGGCTGAATATTTTCCTGTTTACTACAGAGTTAGTCTACAAAGGTCACTGATAAAAGAATCTTTTTAACTGGTATGAAAAACATCTCAAACATCCAAGAAGCTTAAGAGCTGACCATACCGGTCCTTTAGGATACTAATTCACCGGTAAAAGAAAAGCACAACAGGCCTGACTGTCCCTGGTTTCTGGCAAGGTTTGGCCAGGTGTCCAAGCATGAGAGATGGGTTTGTGTTCACACGAGTAAAAGACATAGGACTGTCTGCCCTAGTTAGAACCCGAGGCTGAATTAATGCATAGGACTCTTCAAAATAACACTTTGGGAATGGATTTAATGGAGACACAGACTACTTTGTCTAAAAAGAGAAGAAAAAAGAGAAAGGGAAGCAAAGGAGAAGGAAACGGGGAGGGAGAGGAAGGAAGGAGGGGAGGACGGTGCAGATCAGGACGGCTGTTTCCACTTTGGGACACGCCCCAGGATTTGCCAGCAGAAAATCAACAACTGGGTCTCCAATCACAGTGTCACTATTTACGAGCTGTTTTGTCATTTTTGAGCTCGCAGACTCTCACTGCTCCAGCCACAGTGCCTGCCCCACTGTTCCCCAGGGCAAGGGGGCTCTGGGGTGCCTGCCTCGGGAGATGGGGTGCAGAGTGGCTGTGCCCATATGGGAGCCGGGACTAGAGGACAGGCTGGGCCCTCTGTGAGTTTCTGGTCCCCTCTCCACCCCAAGTGTTTAAGGACTGGCAGAGCGTCAACAGGTCTTTTTCTAGTTAGGGATACATTTTCTCATTAATGCCATCGCTTTTTATTTTCCAGGTGTAAAAGGAATGTCTGTGAGATTCAGGGGGCCAGACACAAGTCGCCCAGCTGACTGATGACTGGCAAATAGTCTCCTTTGGGCACCGGATGACCCATCGCCTGACCTCAGGGAAGCCCATCTCTGCATCTCTGAGTGGGGTTGGTCAGCTTGGGACATCAGAAGCAGCGTCCTGCCCTCTGACTCTGACGCTGGTCGAGCAGAAGCCATGGCTACTTTGCTATTTTCATTCCAGGATACGAAAGGATATATTGAAATGTTCCAAACAGAATTTTTAAGAGCGACCAGGGCATGCATTCTAATTTTTAAAAATCGAAACCTAAGTGTGGGCTAGAGGTTGTTATCCACGTGGTAGCTGAATAAGCCCTGTGTCATGTAGGCGAGGTAAGCAGGGTGGGAGATTTTGATGCAAGAAATCAGTAGCACAGTCATACTTGGGTCTTGAAATGTATTCTGATTGATGCTTACATGTTTCATCCACGGGATCATTTTAGAAGAAGTAGAAATACTTTGCCTATAAAACTAAATAAAGTTTAATTTTGAGAATTAGATTTCCCTGAAAAAAATAATTGTGAATACAAGAAGTATGTGAGACCTCGGATCCACAGAATCTCAGAATGATTCCTCAATAAACAGCCCTGCATTTTGGTCGACTTTCTTGCAAAGTTAATCTGAACTGGCCATGTTAGAAATCAATTATTGACTATAATCTGTGGCTTAAATTTACATGTATGTTAGAAATCTCTATGAGTCAAATTTTACAATGAATGTGACGTTATGTTATTATTTATAACACATGTATATTATTATATTAGATCATCATCTGGTTGGCAATAACCTGGTTAACACGTATATTTCACATGGATATATATTCACTTTTATTTTATATGTAACAAAATTATCAATGATACAAATGCTCCCCAAAATTATGTTAAATTTTGATAATTGTTTAAATACATATATTTTTTTAGAACTGGTATTAGTTAAATAACAAAACTGGTGTGCAAATAACCATTCCATAGTTTTTCCTAATCTCTGTGACCGTAATTAGGCCATGTCATTTACCCACTAGTAATTTGTATGTATTCCACATTTAATTACACACCAATTACATTTTCTTGTAATGTGCATACTGCAGGAAGGGATTTTTAAAACCTGTTTTAGTCATCTATCACTGTATAAGAAGTTACTCCAAATGCCGAGATTTAATACAGCAATAATCATTTATTACCCCCAAAATTCAGGCAGGACACACTGGCGCTGGCACATCTCTGCCCCATGAAGTCTGGAGCTCATCCAGACACTCCAGCGCAAGGGGCCGGAATCATCGGAGGACTCAACTTCATGGGTAAGGTAGTGGATGCTGGGGCAGGTGTCCGGAATACCCACACCTGGGCTCCCCAGGTGGTCTGGGCTTCCTCACAACAAGATGGCTGGATTTCCAGGGCAATCACACAGAGAAGGGGTGAGGAGGGGAACGGGCCATATTGCCTCTTGTTACCCAGCCTTAGAAGAGGTGCGGCATCACTTTCACCGATTCTACTGCTTGAGGTAACACAGACATGGGGAAGGGACACTGGGACCCACCTCTCGATGGAAGCGTATCAACATCTCACTGTACGGAAGTTTGGAGGTTGAAAATACGACTTAAAATGAGTGAAGTCAGACCAGTGGATCTTTCACATTATTCTCCCCAAGAAAGAGTGACAGGTGTGCTGGCTCCCTGACCAAGGGGAGCGTCTCAGCAGAGACGCACACATAGTGTCTGCCCATCTCGGCCGAAGGCAGCTGCCATGCTTACTAAGCATGTACCTTTAGGTATATTTAAATAAAATTCAATTTTAAATAAAGTTCAATTTTTGAATTCAATAAAATTCAAATAAATCACCTTCCTTCTATTTTAAAATGCTGATTCTCAGGGAAAAAATCTTTGCATCAGTGTTTCCAGTGCTTTAAGGTCTGTTCTTTCTGGTCTTGTTCTTAATTAAACAAGGATCTCCTCCTCACCTGCACTCACCTTTGAAATCAAGGCTCAAAATATTATTTTATGTAAAAAATGTTTATGCACTGTAGCTCAATGTCAAGCAATTAGGTATGCCAGACACAAGGTTAAAATGCCACCTCCCCAAATAAAATATTTCGGAGAATTTTAATCCCAAAAGACATGCATTCAACACTTCCTATGGTGGAGATGCTGTGCAGACTGCAGCAAAGGCTGAGCAGAGACCAGGGGCACAGTCTCCAGAGGCCAAACTGGCCCATCCAGGACCTCACACCTGTTGCTGTTTCAAAAGCACTGCGGCTCTTTCTCTTGGTGTTGCTTCCATGGACAATGGACCAGAGTGTCGTCAGCTGCTCCACATGTCACCCCAGCAAGGTCCTCCATGGACAGATGTAGCAGGAGGGCTCAGGGGGCCATACCTGGAGGGGAGCAGGCCGATTCCTCGTGGGTCCACTTGCTGGACACAGCTTTTTCTTTAGAACGATCCAGGACCACAAGGCTGAGGAGTTGGGGCCATAGTTCAACCCAAGTGACCTCTCCTCTCTAAGTGAAGGGCTGGGGGAGAGGAAAGCTCAGCCCGAATGTTCCAGGTGTGGCACTTAGACAGAGCAAGGGCGCACAGAGAATTCCACACCAGGAGGCCAGCAAGACCTGCCTGGTCCCAGGATGGGAATCCCTCCAGGGAAAACAGATCACAGACACACAGCTCAGGTCCCTAGGAGGTTAACTTTAAACCCAGCTCAAATTTAAAAAACAGATGCAGCAGAATTACTGAATAATTCTAAAGTGATACCGTATAAAGGGAGATCACCCATGGTCAAGCTCAGCTCAAAGTGGCATAATCCTTAATTTTTATTTTAATGTGTGTGTGTGTGTGTGTGTGTGTGTGTGTAAGGCAACCCAGTTCCAGAGTGGAATGATGCAGAATACAAACAACTCATCAGATCACAGATCAGCAAATGAGTTAAGTTTCAGGTAAAATCTGTTGGGAAGCTGAGATAAGAGTGTTGTTTTATTTTGCTTTATCTTTAGAGGAAGGAATAGGCTGTATTTCATGACACTCAGTTTTTGTTTTTCATTCTTGGGGTGCAATATTCCCCTGAAAATGGGACAAACATGCAAGTGATATTCAGACTGTAGTGCTCTTTTTTTGAAACAAAAAAGTTCAGTGATGTTCCAGAAATAGCCACCTGAACGTCAGGGGTCCCGATGTCTGAACTCATGGTTAGGTGGCCTCAAATGTAGGAATCAGAGTGGCATGAGTTCCCCACTTCTCTCCAGGACTCTCATTATGTAAAATTTGTTTAGGAAGCAAAGACTGTCCTGAAACTGGTAGGACCCCATCACCTCTCCATGGCTTTAGGAGGAGCACATCTCAATCCTGAGCATGGACACACATCCCTGGGCATCTGGTTGGATGCGGACTGATTCTGAAGGTCCAGGTGGGGCTTGAGTTTCTACCTCTGTGTTTCCTGGTGCTGCCAATGCATCGTGGGTCACACGCTGAGAAGCAGGGCATGGAAAGAGACACAGGTTACCCACTCCTCGTGCACCAGGTACCACGGTCAGATCCAGCAGCATCGGGAGAAGCAAGGCCAAGTTCCCACCCTCAAAGGATGCAGATAAAGGGACAAATTTAATACCGTGAGTTTGATGTTGTAATGAAGGCGCACAGAGGTTACCGTGGGAACATGGGAGAGACTGGGCTGAGGATTGTGTCTGCACCGTGAGAGGAGTTTATGGGGAGAAAGTTCGGAAAGGGAAGGGTGGCCTTTCTCCATGATGCTGGTATTTATGGAGACACCACTGGGCTGCCCCAGACGCTTCCGTCAGCCCTGCTTGGGGATAAGAACCCGTCCAAGGCGGCCAAGGCAGCGCTCTGTCCCTTAAGAGGCTCTCAAATGTCACAGATAGGATGTGATGGGAGCCAGAATAGAGGTGCTATTTATAGAGTGTGCTCTCCCAACAGTGTTTCCAGTTCATGTTGTTCCAAATAGATATTTAGTGGGGTTTTTTTGTTTATTTTTTTAAGGATCTCAGCCTACACATCCTCCTACTCATCAGGGTCTTGGGAAGCAGGAGGTGGGGACCACTCCACATGCACAAGAGGACTTATGGTCCCTCCTGCGGGCCATGCTTTGTGGAGCAGGGACCTTTCTGGACCTGTCCTCACCCACCTGTGTGTCTCATTAGACAAAACGCATGACAATGTGACTTTTCCTCCCAATACTATCAGAAGTTTAGCTGTGGGTTTAACGATGCCACCATCTCACTTTTTTACGTATCTATTTTGCAACACAAACGTTTTATCAACTCGCGGTTGAATGCTCATCAGATTCTCTGTGATTTTACAATTACCATGGTTAGAATTTCAAAATAGCGACAGCTTCTTTGCCAACCTACGTAATGTAGTTGACAAATGTGTAACAAATATATCAAGTATAGACAATGCGAAAACCGTAGCTAAGTAATTCAATTGATTCTATACATGACGATGTTTTCTGTCTGGAAAATACAGCTGTGTAAACAAAACAAGTGTTCCTTCTTACAATTATAATTATTCATATTCTCCCCTATTAGAGTACATAGTGTGAGTTCTTTTCTAATGAAAGTGACTCAACTCAAAAAACTAGCTTGATGACCAAAAAAAATGTGGAAAACTTTCTGTTCATAAAAAGACATAAAGTGCATACTAAGGGGATGATAGGAAAGAAAGGGAAGTCACATTATCCAGGATGTGAAGCTAAGCCTGGTCACAGCTCAGCTGAGAGGAGCTACATTGTGCCTTGCTCACCCTTTGGTATAAACCACGTGTTTTAGTCACATGAGCAAAGAGTTTCAGGTGTTGCCTGATGAAGATATGACATCAACACCGGTGCCACCTCGTTTTACAGGACTGAGGGGTAAGTAGGGGGGAAGGGACATCCTGGGGTCCCATGGTCCCCGTCAGTTCAGTCAGTTCCCCTGTTCCCAGACCTGGAGGACCACTGAGCCCTAGGAGATGAGTCCAACGCTGCCCCAAGGTTATGGCCATCCAGAGGTCCCCTGGGCCATCAGCTCTCTGACCCTTTCCTTCCCTCAGTGTGGTTTACTCAGCCTCGATCCTTCTCTCCATGTGGTTTACGCAGCCTGGATCCTTCTCTCAGAGAGAACAGAGATAATCTGATAATTAATCCAGACTCATAAAAATCACAGGATTACCTTCATAAATTTATATTCTCAAGAAAAATCTGTGTTAAACTCTTTCTAGCTCTCTAGACACGGCTAAATTATGCCATGTATATTAAATGCATTTTATGATATATTAAAATATATTATTATATATCATAACGCATGTCATCGCGATGATGACGTTACGTCAACAATAGCTACCTAATAATACCAGCAGCTCCTAAACCAGAGTATGTCGGAACCACCCGGGGGTCTTTTCTGAACTCCAGGCCTTGGCGAACCCAGCAGGGACAAGGCCTTCCCTGAGCTCTCCGAGAGCCAGAGCACCTGGGCAGGTGCATGTGTATCACATCAACTGGACGATTGGATGTAGGGTTGGGAGGGGGAGGAGTCAAAGATGCCTCCAAAGCCTTTGTCCTGTGTGACCCTATGGGTGGCCAGGGCGTTCAAGGAACCACAAGAGACACCACCTGAATTTTGCTAATTTAGGCGTGGGGTGACCCCCACGACCTCTGTAATTAGTTAATACTAGTCAGGTAATTATGTGCATTACCTTCAAATCTGAGGTCCCTCCGTGCAACGGTGGCTGTGGATACCCGACAGGATTTATAGGGAGGATGGCCCTTCTGTTCCGTCAGAGAACATGGATATGACAACAGTGCCACTGCTGGTGTCAGCTGGGCAGGAGGGATAAATTAGGAGTATAGGATTAACAGATACACAGTATTATATTAAAATAACCAACAGAACCTACTGTATACACGGGGAACTATATTCAAGATCTTATAATGAACTACAATGGAAAAGAATTTGAAAAAGAATAGATATGTTTATGTACGTGTAACTGGATCACTTTGCTGTACCCCTGAAACGTAAATCAACTAGACTTCAATAAAATATATATATATATATTAAAAAAAGAAGTGAGTGACGCAGATCAACACAGAGCAAGTCAAAATAACTCATGCTTCTGTAGCATTTCATCTAACCTCTCAACAATCCTATAAGGCAGGTACTATTATTTTTAGCATCCCTAGTTTACACAGACACAGCACTGCTGGTAAAGGCCTCACAGCTAGTAAGAGGCATGTACAGCATTGGCATGTATAGTCTGGTTCCAGAGTCTGTGCCCTTAACCTTTACACCCTGTTCCCTTCGTCTGGAATGTGTTGCTTAAGCAGACAGCACCATCGAGATTTTAATGGTCTTTGGGGAGAAAAAAAAAAAAATTTCCCCTCTCATTTTTCAGTTCTTTCTCTAATTGTTCCAAAATACATAGGCTCCAGGATTTCTGCTCAAGAAGAGCTAGTAAGAATTAAATTTTCCTACAGAGTAAATATGACATCAATTCTGAGGGTTTGACATCTATAGATTACACACAATTGCTAGAAAAAGTTGAATCTATATCTCACTTAGTTCCTCTCAATGACGAAGTATTTCTGCATCATTTCCCAGAAATACAGGATGAAATTTCATGGAAACCTCAAGGGCTTGTTTGTTTGTGTTTTATGAATCCAGACTCAACAATAATGATGTAAGGGCACACTGGGAATTAAGTAGTAAGTTCTTTCTGATGAGAAGATAGTGTGTTCCTACTGACGTATTCAAAGTAAGATAGATTTTTTTTTTTAATTTTTATTTTGTATTGGAGTAGAGTTGGTTAACAATGTTGTGTTAGTTTTGGGTGTACGGCAAAGTGATTCAGTTATACATATACATGTATCTGTACTTTTTCAAATTCTTTTCCCATTTAGGTTATTACAGAGTATTGAGTGAGTTCCCTGTGCTGTACGGTAGGTCCTTGTTGGTTATTTATCTTATACATAGTAGTGTGTGTATGTTAATCCCAAGCTCCTGATTTATCCCTCCCACCATCCTTCCCCGCTGGTAACCATAAGTTCATTTTCTAAGTCTCTGTGTCTGTTTCTGTTTTGTAAATAAGTTCATTTATATCATATTTTTAGACTCCACATATAAGTGATATCATATGATATTTGTCTTTCGCTGTCTGACTTACTTCACTTAGTATGATAATCTCTAGGTCCATCCACGTTGCTGCAAATGGCATTATTTCATTCTTTTTAATGGCTGAGTAATATTCCATTGTATATAAGTACCACATCTTGTTTATCCAATCATCTGTTGATGGACACTTAGGTTCCTTCCCTCTCTTGGCTATTGTAAACAGCACTTGGCTATTGTAAACATTGGGGTGCATGTATCCTTTTGAACCATGTTTTAATTCCCACCTTCATGAATTTTTAAAGAACCGACTCCTTAGTAAACATAATTTTTTTTTTCTTGTACAGTTTGGCTCTTGGCTGGAAGTGGGGACTTCAAGTTCTCACGCCTAATCGTCCCTTAACTAGCTGTGTAACTGGATAACTCCTCCAACCTCCCAGGCTTCTGCTTTGCTCCTCTCTAAGTCAGAATGGACGATTCCTCAGACCTCCAACATGCTGAGTACATCATTCTATGCACAGACAAGACCTTGGTACCAACAAAAATGAAGGAACACTCAAAGACAGGGTTGCTTTTTTTCTAACTTTAGTCCATCATGCTGGGCTGAGGATAAATTGCACAATATCAGTAGGTAACACAATTAGTGATGAGAATTAACAAGATAGAAAGTATCAGAGAAAACAATCCTTTTAGAAGTAGGTGGTCACTGCTGTCTTGTAGTTGGAAAGCACCAGAAAGATATCCTTTAGAAAAAAATATCCTTCCCAGACTGGAACCACTGGGTGTAATAGCAATTCTTCGTGGCAGGATGATATAGTAAGTTAATTCACACATCTGTGTTAGTGCCTTACCAAATGCATCATTTCTAATAGGAGAGAAAGTGAAGTACAAGGGACTCTTGTCTAATAAAAGGTACCAGAAGAAGGAAGGTAGGGCTGATGGCACAGAGCTCTTTTGGGTTTTCTTAGGACTGTGCCTCCCTGGCAAGAGAAACCAAGATCTGGACGTATTTCATCTTATTGAAGAAGCATCTACCGAGGATCAACTGTAAGCCATGCCCTGGTGGTCAAGTTCTAGGTGCTCTGGGTCGGAAGAGTAGAAAGGCAGTGGTGGGCACGTCCGCCGCCCCCTCCCCATCATTGCCCTGCTCCTCAGGCCCTGCAGCCTCAGAGTTGGGTATGGCTGTGCGGCGTTGTGAAAGTAGAGTATGAACAGAAGTAGCTGGGGTCAGTTCTGGGGAAGTATTTAAGATCGAGTGCGTAATTCTCCACTTGATTTCCTACAGTGCCTTGCCCATGTGTCTGAGATGGTGTAGCCAGGAGATGGTAGGGCACCTCTCAGCCTGAGTGAGGCCTCCAAGCACACAGCCTGTGGCTCTGAAACCACCCAGGCCCACAGTGGACTCACCGTGAGCCCCAAACAAAAGTTCATGGTGTCCGACACCGATTCTCTGGTGATTTGTAAAGGCAGCATCCCCTAGACCATCTGACAGAGGAAGTCCCCAGCCCTGCACATCTATGTCCTAGTGAGAGATGGACCAGTCAGCCACGCATGGGTCCTTTCATGTGGTCAGAGTGCCTTGAAGGAAAGAGAAGTGAGGAGAGATAGAGTGAGACTGCGTTGTCATGGAGATAAGAGGTTTAGAGAAGTTTCTATTGAAGAGATCAGATATTGGAGAGAACAAAAACAGTGCTTCATGAGATGCTTGAATAAAGAGCATTCCAGGAAAGGAGAGGGCTAGGTGCAAATTTCCAGAAGCCGGATGAGCTTGGCTTATTCCAGAAGCAGAAATAGAGCCAGCGTGGAGCAAGGTGGGTCTCGGGCACGGATGAGATTGGGAGGTCCAGGGGGCAGCCTGGTCCAGGTCTCGTGGGACCCTGTTACTCAGTTAGGGTTCAGAGTCCATGTGGTTCCACATTCATGGAAAGCCGTGGCAGGTTGCTAGGCAGGGGAGCGATGTGACCCAATTTATACTGTAAAGCATCCATCTGACTGCAAGAAAATTTTAAACAGGGTATTGGGGATAAAAATCTTATGGGGTGACTTCAAAAGAGATTGAGTGTTGTTTCGTGGAAAGCATTTCAGTTGACTTCAATTCAATCCAACACTTTGGAAAACTCTTTAACACTTTCTTCAAACGTAAAAATATATATCTATCATGTAACCCAGCTATTCCATTCCTAGATGTTTACCCAACAGAAATAAAAACATACGCCCCACAAATACTTGTACACAAATGTTCACAGCAATTTTATTTGTATTACACCGGAACAGGAAACATCCCTAATGCCCATCAGCAAGATGAACAGATTTTGATATAACCATACAATGAGATACTACTCATCAATAAAAAGGAATAAACTAGGGATGCATGCAACATGCAGATGAACCTCAAAATCAGTTTGCTGAGTAAAAGAAACCAGACATGAAGGATTAAGTAGTGTACATTTGTACAAAATTCTATCAAAGGTAAGCTATTCTCTAGCGACAGAAACAAGATTGGTGGTTGTCTGGGATAAATGGAGGAAAAGATTGCAAACAGAGGTGAGGAAACTAGGATTTCAGACATCCTAATGGGTGTGTGTGTTGGTATCTCACGGTGGTTGTAATTTGCATTTCCCTGATAACTAGCAATGTTGAGCATATTTTTGTGTGCCTGTTGGCCATCTGTACATCTTCTTTTGTAAGGTGTCTCTGCTTATCTTCTTAATATTGAGATGGAAACATTGTGTTATACATTAATATGAAATAAGTGGACACAAAAATAAATTTGTTGTGACTGGCTTCTTTCATTAAGCATACAAAAATACATTAAAAAAAAAGATTTCAAGAGCTAAACTTGTAACTTTACCTCCATCTTCAGGGTCCTTGCCGAGTACTTAAATGCTCAAGCCTTGGAGAGGATTCCCCTAATAATAAACTCTTCTTTATCCCCCCCCCCATATATATTATATATATTTTAATTGAAAGCTTTCTTTGTATCCCTGGCATATCACACTTGGTAATGGAGAATCATATTTTACATGCTCCTTAATTCTATTTGCTATTGTTTTAAGGAGGGATACTTTGTATCCACATAAATGTATGCACTTAGATTAGTCTGAGTTGTGTGTGTGTGTGTGTGTGTGTGTGTGTGTGTGTGTGTACCGGGCGGTATTTTCATCACATTTTGATACTGTAGTTTGTTGAACTTATAAAAAAGAAGTCTTTTTAAAGCTCTGTAATGTGTGTGTGTGTGTGTGTGTGTGTGTGTGTACCGGGCGGTATTTTCATCACATTTTGATACTGTAGTTTGTTGAACTTATAAAAAAGAAGTCTTTTTAAAGCTCTGTAATGGTTTAAATAGCACTGACTCTATCCTTGAAGTTTGGAAGGGACTCAGCAGTGAAATTGGACCTGGCACTTTTTTCAAGGGGTAGCACTTTTCATAGAGAAAATAATGGGACTTGTCTGTTGCTGGAAGGTTTAAATGATGAAATAACGCCCGTAAAGTTTATGACACTTCAGAACATCAAGCTGATGTTCAAGATGAACCTCAGTTTCAATGTGCCACCGTTTCAGGAGATTTCCCCATCCGAGGAAGTACATTTTGCCTTGCAAATAATTTGGAAAGAAGGGAAGTTTACAAGAATGTCAGGTCACCAGCCATTACACCATTCTGAAAGTTTTCATTTTCCTTAATAATTCTTAAGAATGGGAACGGCTTTATAGGGGAATCCCAGCATTGACAATTCCCCTTTGGTACATTTTTCCATCTCCAGGCAGAGGGACTAACCATCCTTTAGGCTCCAATAGAACTTAACATTAAATTAGAGCTGACTTACTTTCTGGGACCTTCCAAAATAGCGCCGTATTTTTCTGAATTTAGTAATCCCCTATGGCTTTTCCCTCACAGCACCCTTCCTTTGCCTCTTTCTAGGTTATTGGTGCCTAATATTTGGGTTCCTTTCTCTTACCTTTTGTCATTATGCATTTCTCATTACTAAAGCCAAACTTCTTTCCTTGGTATAGAAAACCCCAAGTGGCCACTCACGTGCAGGCATCATGGGTGATGCCGTGTGCCTGTTCTATCAACTTCATTGATATCATTTGCTCAAAATAGACCCAGAAGTAGTGAACAGAGGAACTGAATTAGCAACTGACATAATTAACACACACATTCACACACAGTTCATTCCTTCTAGAAAAAAACGTTGGGTCATTAACCTGTGATCCAGAATAGCTTTAGTGACCTCAGATGGTAAATAACCCCAGCTTGCAACAATGTGAGTGACTGACCCTGACTCTCTTATTTATAGTACAAAGGACAAGAGTGTGTCATGCATAATTGAAAATGCTTTCCCATTTGTCTTTTTCATCAACATGGTATTAGAATCTTTCTTAAAATATTATTAGCTTGTTTAGGCTTTGTCAGGTCTTACAAACTCCAGAATTAGCATTTCATCTAAGTGTGGTGGAATGTGGTTTTTTTCTTTATAATAAACAATCATGTTTCACGTGCCCTGTGAATCTGTGGCAAACTAATTAATCTTTGTCTAACAATGTTAATTAGGATGGTATTTAGACCTATGTCTTCCAAACACTCTTAGGGCCATGACTTACTCATCCTCAGGTTGACATACGAAGCTATCAGCTCACATTCCTCTGTGAGCAGAAATTCTGATAAAAAATTTATACCTTGTTAAGTTTAAAGGTTACTATTATTATTATTATTATTATTTTTGCAGACAGAAAATACTGATTTTCAGCAAGTACCTTGTGAAAAGTCACAGGATTTCCTACCGAGACATCATCTTTGGTAGTTCTCCATGTTGATGGGAATTTGAGGGCTTGGCAGGCTTATGGTAAAACTGAGCCTCTTTCACAAAAATCAAATGTAACTGTATCACAGATAACCGTGCTCCAGACTGGTTGATTCATTGGCACAAAGGCGTGATTTACCTGGGGAAACAATTTTCCTGAAGGGAAAATCACAAATAAATTTCAATGTCAGGAAGACTTCTCAATGACCTATCGGAGGAAAATTCTGTATGGACAGGACGACTCTCCAAAGAGACACTATTCAGAGAACATCTATTAACAGTAAGTAGGTGAAGGTTCCAATGCATTCTTTTCTTATGTCAGTTAATAAGTCTGGAATCAAAGACTACAGAAACAAGTAGACAAACTATAAGTAAAGCAGAAACATGCAAAAATACTTGGCAAGGCTAACTGCATTCTTTTAAGGCTATGGATGAAGTAACTCAGAGAACGGCTGAAGTTAATGAGAAATAAATGAATTGTTTGGTGGAGGCACTTGGCAAGAGAAGGAAATACACAAAAGAACAGCCTGGGAATTATTACTGAAATACGGAAGAGCTATGGATTTTTGCCAGCTTTCCCGTGACTTAAAAGATGTGACGTTTATAAAAAGCCTAGTATATCCTATGCTTCCAAATTTATAACAAAAATATCAACAAAACTGTCCAGATAGAATTTGTATTCTGGCTATGGCTCTTAACTATAAAATATTAGCATATATGCACATAAAACAAAATGTACTTTGCTTATTTGAATGTTGCATTTTCCCTTTAATTAGGACTTTTACTTCCATTGATCTGCAGGTAGAAAATGCTCTATTTCATTTCATGCATGTTTCTAATTATCTCGCAGATTTTGGAATCAGGAACTCAGGCCTTCCTCCCTGGCTCCCCTCCCCACCTCCTTCCTTCATCTCTCCCTCCTTCTCTCCCCCCCTACCTTCCTTCCTTCCTTAAATTCAGTCAGCCCACCCACATAATTGAGAACCAACCACGAGTTAGCGATTCCCTGATGAGTTCACTCTTCAATGGAATTGATGCCGTTTGATAACTATTCGACACCCAACAATGTTTAAGTGTACAGCTAATGAAAATCATTTATAATAGAGCAACGGCATTCCCAGAAAATCTACTAGGATGCGTGTTATCGAGCATGAATTCTAGCCAGTAGCCTCCGAAACAGCCCTCCAAGACAAAGCAAAAGATGGCAAAGCATAACCACACTTATTACACATATTTTAGAAAGAAAAGTTTATCCACAGAGCACTAATCTGAGACACTGAAACAAGCATCTTACACATGTTCTCTTTCCTGCCCCAAACAGAGCAGACTGCCAGACAGGCAGCAATAAGCAGACATTTCTCCCCCTCAACTCCCTGCTCCCCACTCGGGGACCAGGAAAGCTGGCAGTCAAGCCTCTGCTATAAATGGGGGTTGTTTTGACCTTGACTGTCCAGTACAGCTCCCTTGACACCAAAACAACACCAAAATCACCATTTTTCTTACTCTTAACATGTCCACATAAAAATAAGAAAAATGAAGGAACATAGAGGTCAGGGAGACACAGGAAATTCTGGACAGAGCATTTCCGATGAGATGGTATTTCTGAAGGAGGAAAAGAGCCTTGGTGGCCAAGCCTGGAGAGACCTGTGTGCGTTCTGTGGGTTCAGGGTATCCAAGGACTAACTGCGGTGCTGAGTAGATGCTCTATGCAGACCACATGGAAGCTCGGCCACATAGATAGAGAGCTCCAGGCTGTCTGCGTCAACTGCCATCTCTCACTACACGGAGCACCGGGAAGCTGGGTGCTGGCACAAGGTCCATCTGCCGTTTGGCCAGTGTTGGGTCTGACTGATCTCTCTTCAGAACGAATATACACACATGTGCATATGCACATGGAAAGCGTGGGAATAACCCCACAGGTGAGGGATGTGAAGTCATCCTCTAAACTGTCAGGGTCAGGAAACACCTCTGAAAATTGACTTAACACCCAGAACAATGCTTTCTAGATTGTTTAACAACCTTAATGGGATTCAACTAAGGTCTCCAGGAATCCAAAGGAAAAGTCCATGAAACTTGCAACAAAGGGGACGTGGGTGAGAAAATTAAAAATTAAATAACTCGAGAAGTGCAATAAAGCAAGTAAATTGGCATGGGGAAGAGTAAGGAGTGGGAGTTGATATTGCAGGAATAAATCCGAAATGTGGAGCAAGCTTGAAGGTCTCCTCCAGAATACAGAAGAAAAGGGTGACACGATGAAGAATAACAGACACCACTTTTATGCAGAGTAGAGAGTGGAAACGTGATTGACGAAAATACAGGAAATACAAATTGAAGCACACAAAAATTAAGGGAAATAAACAACTGGAAATATTGAATTTTTATTGCAATCATAAGGAAAATTGCCACAAGCCTGCAGGCCATAAACAAGTTATCTTAAGAGAACCAAATATCAAATTACTCTTTGATTTCTTAAAAGCCAAGTGACACATTAGAAGACAAGAGAGTGTATAATATACCATGTAATATTGAAGATGGGAGAAATAAAACAACGGGCCAAAAATTAAGCAAAAACAAACAAAAAAGCTGAGCAATGGTATAATTTAACACAATTTTAGGGTATACAAGAAAAAAATCAAATGAGACTGACATTATGAAATGTTGATAAAGGGGATAATCCAAATGGAAAATAAAAAGAGCTATGAACCTTTATGTATCAAAAATAGGGTATCAGAAACTTAAAATAAGATCTGGGAGGAGGGATAAGTTAGGAGGTTGGAATTAACGTACACACACTACTGTATATACAGTAGATAAACAACAAGAACCTACTGTATAGCACAGGGAACTATACTCTATGTCCTGTAATAATCTATAAGGGAAAACAATCTGAAAAAGAATATATATATACATATATATATATATATAACTGAATCACTTTGCTGTACACCTAAAACTAACACAACATTGTAAATCAGCTATACTTCAATTTAAAAAAAAGAAAAAAAAACTTGAAGATCTGTTAGATTCAAGTAAAAGGAAATAGAATAATATATTTTTTTCTGTAGGATTCCACAACATAAGCCATATACTCTGAACATTTGCAAACCAGATACGATTAATAAAAGATTACAGTTAAAACTCCAACCTCTGAGTGTGAATTGCTACCTTGAGGGCAATTGGGCAACATTTGTTGAAGTTAGAAATGTGCACTTCCAATAGTTTCTCTATGTCACATCTACGTGCCCTCCTTGAAGAAACTCCCCAATGAGATCCCAATGAGAGATACATGCAAGAGTGATGCTTGTAGTAGGAAAAATGGGGGGAAATAACAGAAACAAGCCTCAGAAGAATTATTAAAATACTGAGTAGCATTCCATTGTGTATATGTTCCACATCTTCTTTATCCATTCATCTCTCGATGAACACTTAGGTTGCTTCCATGTTCTGGCTATTGTGAACAGTGCTGCTATGAGCATTGGGGTACATGTATCTTTTCAAATTAGAGTTTTCCTGTTTTCTGGATACATGCCCAGGAGTGGGATTGCTGGATCATCTGGTAACTATTGTTTTATAATAAAACATTGAGACCACTAAGTAGCTATCCTGAGAGGCAAACATCTCACCCTAAAGTATTTTCATTATTAAGAATTAAAGAAATAGAAGTAAAATTAGCCTTTAATTCAAGAAGACAGAGAAACAAGCCCCAAGGAAGCAAGGACGTGTTTTTATCTAAACATCGATTCTAACTGTGGCAGGAACACCCTACATGTCACAGAGGCTGTGACGGTGGACCGGCCAGTAGCATCTGTCACAGCAGCACGTGTGTGCATCCCTCTCTGGGGCTGTGTGGGGCCTGGGTTCTGACGGCGGTTGGGGCAGCGGAGGACACGTCGGGGAGACCATTCTCAATCGAACCCATAATGACGAGCGGCTCACCCTTCTGCATGTAGGATGAGGTGGGTTCGGGTCAGTGGGGAGAGGACATTCCTGAGCCATCAGAGGGCTAACTGTCCTGGAAGGAGGTGAACTTTCTGGAAGCAAGTTTCTAGCAGCCACCACGGACAATCAGCAGGAGAATATGAACAGCCATTCTCACCCCATATGAACTGAGAGAGCAGGGATGAGAGGATGAAAGCCTGTCATGAACAGCTTGGAAAAGCTATAACCCTGTTTCGTTGATGATGAAAAGCATACCTGGAATTTCCGTGGTGTCAAGATGGTGAGAGTGAGCCAGGGCTCTTTGCGGCCTGGAAAGAATTTGAATTATTGTTGGTTAATGCTAGCCTCACAATCTCAAGACAGAAAAGGCTTGTCTTCAGTTTCTACTCTAACAGATAATATGCCCTGTATCTTCTCTCCCTGAGATGAAGACACTCTGTACTGATTTTTACATGAGGATTTGTGCAATCTGCTTTGAAACAAAAAGCTATTTGCAGTGGTTTGCTTTGAGCACAGACACTGAATTGTTGCGTGTACACCAGGACTTTCCTTTTGCTTTGGCTTTCTCTTACTTTCAAAACCTTTTTTGTAAGTATCGCCAGGGTCCGGTATGATTTATTCTGGGTCCCATAGAACAGAAACTTTGAATTAGTATTCTTGTATGTCATAGGATGAATTTTTAAATAGATTTTTTTTCCTATGGAAAAATTGAATCAAGAAAGAATGGGGAATACCCAAAGAAATTCAAATAAAAAGGAAAAACAGAGAGAGAGAGAAAGAAAGAAAGAAAAAGAAAGAAAGAAAAAGAAAGAAAGAAAGAAAGAAAGAAAGAAAGAAAGAAAGAAAGAAAGAAAGAAAGAAAGAAAGAAGGAAAGAAGGAAAGAAAGAAAGAGACAGAGAGAGAGAGACAGGAAGGAAGGAAGGAAGGTAGGTAGGAAGGAAGGGAGGAAGGGAGGAAGGGAAAAAGAAAGAAAGAAAGAAAGAAATCCCAAAAGGCAGGCCATATGAGATTACCTCACAACCAACCAGCCCTAACTCTGTGTGGAGGAGGACTGTTTGTGGTCGACTGTACTTCCCCCAAATGCCCCCTCAATAACTCCTGTTCCACCTGTCTTTCCACAATATGACTCTGCCACTCCCCCATCAACAAGTATAATTGAATTCCTCTTCCCATGAATCTGGTAGCCTGCAATGGTTTTATGCCAGGAGTATGAGGAAGTAATGCTCTGTAACTTCCAGTGCTGGACCATGAAAGGCAACATACCTTCTGTGTTACTCACTGGAACTCTCACCTGGGGAGCCTGGAGCTGGCTGGTGGGAGTTTGATGACCTGGAGGCAGCCATGTTGGATGGGAGCCCAACGGCATGGGAGGTCTCAGGGAGATGCTTAGGTCTGCAGTCCTAGTCTTTGAGGCATCCCAGCCCAGGCGCCAGACGTGTGAGCCACCAAGCCTTTAGATGATTTCCAGCCAGGGCGTCCCCAGGAGTCTTCCCAGGTGAGACCCCGGACATCATGGAGCAGAGACAAACCATTCCCACTGGGCTCTGTGTGACCTCCAGACCTACGTGATTTGTGAGCACAACAAATCTTGTGTGATTTAAGCCACCAAGTTTTGCTATAAACCACTAATTTTTGTTATGGGTTGAATTGTGTGCCCTCAAAAATCATATATTGAAATCCTCACCCCCAGGACCTCAGAATGTGACCTTATTTGCTTATAACAGATGTAGGTAGTTAAGATGACATCATGGTGGGGTAGAATGGGTATCTAATCCAATGTGACTGGTATCCTTATAAAAAGGGAAAACTTGGACATAGACACCACACAGGGAAGATAGAAGCAGAGATGGGGTGATGCTTCTACACCCCAACAAATACCAAAGCCTGCCAGCAAACCTCCAGGAGCTGGGAGAGAGGATGGGACAGATTCTCCCTTGGGGCTCTCTGGCGGAACTAGCCCAGCTGATCTCAGCTCTGTCTGTGAGAACCGGGGGACAATACATTTCTGCTCTTTAAGCCACCGAGCTTGCATTATTTTGTTATGGGAGCCACAGAAAACTAAAACACTCATGAAAAATTGGATATTGGTATGTAAGTTTACATTACTCTTTCTAGTTAGTTTGGCCTAAAAAACTTCCGTAGTCAAGATCACTTTGATGTGTTATGACTTTCACCTAAGGGGTTACATAGGTAAATCTGGAAAATCTGCCAGATTTGGGTCATGCACTCCTTTTCTTACCCACCTTTTGCATTTTTACAAGTTGTGGCTACTAGTGTAGTTCAGAATGGAACTCCCTGCAGAGACCTCCTAGAGAACCCCCCGGGTCATCCCAGGTCATTCACCAACACTCGGGGATGGTCCCTCCACCACAAGCAAAGTCGCCTCATTCCACTCTGACGGTCTGTGTCCCTCTGTTTTGTCCATAGCATGTGAGACACCTTGTTCCATGCCTGGCTGAAATCCTGACAAACTCCATCAACAGAATTTTCACCATGTACTGATTCAGTAACTCAGGTATGTGACTTAACGTGTGTTAACGCATGTGCGCCAACCCAAAGTCGTGTACATACGATCTCACAGGCACAACCCCATTACACTCTGAAAAGACAGGAGAATGTCCAAGAAGGTAAATTTGATACCTATCCCAGTAAAAAACAAAACAAAACAACTTCAGGCTGGACCATTAAAAGGAAAACTGCAATAGCCAGACACTAGTAAGGCAATATCATATCAAACCCTCCTCATTCATAAAATCGGGTTTCAGAGGATAGAGATGCTTATCCTTACCCACACGTACCTAGCTTTATTGGCAACTTAGATGATGACATAGAAAAAAGGCTCAACCATTATCTGCAAATAACACAAAGCCAGAAAAAGCTAAATGAATTGCATGTCTTAAAAAGGATATTTTAAACCCCCAAACGCCGGTCTAATCGTGCAAGAAACATAGTGCAACCACAGATTCGGGAAATTCTACAGGACACCTGGCCAGTACCCGCCAAACTGTGAAGGTCATGACAATCAAGGAAAGATGAGGACTGTCACAGATCAGACGAGGCAGAGGAAACATGAAAACTAAATGCAGTGGAGTCCCCTTGATGGGATCCTGAGACAGAAAGAGCATTAATGGAAAAACAGGTGCTGTCCAAATAAAACTTAGAGTTTAGTTAATACTAAATGCACCGGTGACAGTTTCTTAGCTTGACTAACAGACCAGGGCAACATAGGGTGTTTACGATGAGGGGAACGGGGTCAGGGATATAGGGGAACTCTGTATTGTCTGTGCAACTTTTCTGTGAATTTAAAATTCTTCCAAAATACAAAGTTTTTTTAAAGGAAATTTAAAGGTGGAGGGGTGCGCCAAACCACAGAAAGAAGTTAACTGGAGAATACAGTGAACTCATTGATTGATTACTCATTGATTGAACACATCTGAAGCATCAGATAGTAGCAGGTGCCGTATTCTGGTGACGAAAAACGATACAGCATCTTCCCTTAAGGACAGCCACAGTTTCCTACCTGGAAGTGAAAAGTTCTGACCCCCTGAATAGATATGAGCTGTAACCACACAGGGATTTGCAGCTAAGAATCTTAGTTAACCACAAACTCAATATTAACCATCAGTGTGTTGCTGATGAAAGGAAGTTAGTCTAAAGTCCCCATAAAACACCCCATCTTCTGTATTCCAGGGCGCTCGGCCAGATTCTAGATTGTCAACCAATTCCAGCCCATCTTTCTGGACCACACTTGTTATACTTGAAATTAACAGCTCTTTCTGTGACAATTCCTGCTTACCTAGACTCAAAACTGGCTAAAACTGAGTCCTCTTAGGAAGACTGAGAGCTGCTAGAGAACACGTAATAAAAATTATGTACGTATTTGAGCATGAGGTAAAGCTGAAAGGCAGGCAGAGGAGAAAGAGGAAGGCAGGCTGGCGAAGGTGCCGAATGACAGATTAAGGGGTTTCAAAGCCCCCCTCTGAGTTAGAAGAAGCCCCATGTCCCCCCGCCCAGGACACTGTAGGTAAGCAAGGTGGGCTTGACAAAAAGGATTTTCATGACTGCCCCAAAAGCTCTTCTCCGAGAAGGACCACGTACCCGTTTTGAAAACTAGCTGCAGACCCACCCACTGACAACGGTCTCGTTTCCCTTCCGGATCCTGTGCTTTCAGCAGCATCGCAGATCACAGGTTGCTTCGCGGGAGAGGCTGCTGTGGACCTCTTTGATGTTTGTCTGGCTGCCTTCCACTTTATCTTCTTCCCTGGCTACAGTTTTCAAAACCTCAGGCATTTTCCGTTCTGCTTCAGCTGAAATCTTCAGTTTGGTCCCTGGGAATAATTGGCCTGCACTTCACCTGTAACGCACACTCATATCTCCAGCAGAACAGAACTCAACTCCCCTACAGCTCAGATGATAACCAGATTAGTCCATCACTTCCTACACTGAGATTATAAGCAAAACTTTTTTTCTATCTCTTAATGCACTTTTGGATGTATGTTTTCCTCCCAATTCGGAAGGTAACTAATTTGCTTTGGCTCTCCTCCAGTACCTAATCCTTGGAGTCACTCTTACATTTGACTAGCAAATTACAGAAGTTTTTAGAGAATCATGTGAGCCTACTAAAAAACAAGGCAGCCTAACCTAGTGATTAAAAGCTTAGATTCTGGAGCTAAATTGTCTTGGGTTTGAATCTGCATTGTATGAGCCTAAGCAATATAAGTAAGTTTGGGATTTGTTTGTTTATGCCCGGTTACCTCTGTCTGTCTACAGATCAGCCCAGTGCCTGGGATGGCAGCTCCACTTTGAAAGGGCACTACTGCTTTGGGGATATTCTCTTTTCTTCTCATGAGATAAGATGTTGAGCTTTTAGGTAAATCTGTACGTGAGAAAATATGTTGATAAATGACGCGCAAAGTGCAGTATTTGCAGATACGCCCACAAATGTGAGTGTTGCTTCATCGTAAAACTTTCCCCTTCATCTCCTTTAGACGCAATTCAACATTAATAAGACCTTTGAGGATATCAAATTTCTAATCAGAGTCCACCACTCTGCTACCCTTTGCTGTCTACATCATACGCCCAGACCATGACCAGGGAGTGATGAAGAAAATCTGCCACTGGGTACTTTTCCATATTTTCATATTCCTGGTCTTGGCCACCATTGAGAAATACTTAGGGAATATTTATGGACAACTTGCCTGACATCCAGCAACTCACATAAGAGAGTTAGTATGATTTCACTCTCTATCGGGACAGCTTTCGTCAGACATATTTGCTACCTAAATGTGATTGCTTTGCGTTACCGAGACATAGAGTAATAAATTTCAAAGGACAATTCTTAAGGATGGCATAAAGATGGCATTTCTATCCATGTACTTAATTTGAAAGGGATAACTTTTATGAATACATCTTCTATTTGCATTCTAATTTCTATAACATCTTTCAAAATGGAACTTTTGTGCATGTGTATGTGTATGTGTGTGTGTGGGTGGGGGTGTATATATATATATTATATATATATATTATATATATATATTATATATATATTATATATATATAATATATATATATATATATTGTGTGGGGGGGTGTATATATATATATAATATATATATTATATATATATATTATATATATATTATATATATATATATATTTGACTACTCACCAAGTAAAAATCCCATTGTGGAAATTATGGCCTCTTATTTATGAAATTCTAGGATGCGTTTATGCATTATCCCAGCTAATGAAGGCAATTAGATAACAAAAGGTTAAAGAATGAGAAAGCTGTTAAATCAACCCTTTAGATTAATGATCTCCAGGAGGATGCTTCCCAAGGGCCACATCAAAGCAGAAAGAGAGTTGGCTAGATGAGAGATGGATTTGCATATGATTTGTGTGTGATTTGCATGTCATTAGCATATGTGTGCTTGCTCTGAAGTCTTTTAACTTTCGAGTTAAGAATTTCCCTTAAAATGTCTTTTCCTCTTTTCTATGCAGCCCCATCCACTCACGGATGCAACAGTCCTTTATGACTATTAGATAGATAAAAGATGAAATTTTGACACGCCAGCTGAAAAGGTAATAGGGACAGTGGGTGTCGTCCCAAAATCTTTGCTGGGCCATTAATAGCCTAGTGTTTAGAGAACATGACTGAATGAACGAATCAGGAAAAAGAAAATGGTGCTTCTAACCTTGCCTTGACCAAGGGAGTCTAACCTGGTTACCAAATCACTTCCTACCTACAATACAAGGTCAGATTTTATTTTATTTTATTTTTTGTAATAAGATTAAGATTTTAAATTCTTAAAAGTCCCAAATGCAGGGCGGGCCCCAGGAAAAATAGAAAATCAGCATTTCTTGTCCTGGGACCCCTTTCTGTCCTGGTCTTTGCTGCTGTCAATTGCTTCCTTTCCCCCTTTGTCAGAAGCGCACAGGCCTTGCTCTCTCCTGAGCACCAGCTCCTCACCCAAACAAAACCCACTTTCAGAAAGGGTTTCATATCAGTCATTTGCACCTTAGCATAAATTTACTAACAGCTCATTCATTCAACAACAGTCATCAGAGCACCTACTTTTTATTGATTCATTCACTTAAACATGTTTTCTGAGTGCTTTAATGATTCCAGCCACAGTGCTGAAGACACAGAGACCAGATCCCAGGCTCTGCCTTTGAGCTCATGGTCTACTGAGGGGAGAGGAGAAAAGATCAGTATATAAAATATAAGGTGTTCAGAGTGGAGAGTTACTGAATTGTGTTCCTTCCAAGTTCATTTGAAGTCCTAACCTCCAGCACTGGAATGTGACCTTATTTGGAGATAGGGTCTTTACAGAGGAAATCAAGTTGAAAAGAGGTTATTAGGGTGGGCTCTAGCCCAATGTAATTGGTGTCCTTAGAAAAGGGAAATTTGGACACGGAGACACACAGAGAGGAAGACAGTGTGAAAAGACAGGGAGAAGACGGCCCAGGGGAGAGGCCTGGAGTGGCTCCTTCCCTTACAGACTAAGAACCAGCCGAGCAGACACCTTGGTCTCCAGCCTCCCAGCCTCCATGGCTAATAAGTTCTGTTGTCTAAGCCCCCCAGTCTGTGGTGCTTTGCTAGAGCAGCCCTAGGGAACTACTCTATGTGGTGAACAGGGCTCTAGACACACGTGGAGAAAGAGCAGTTCCATCAGCCTTGGGGATCAAAGAATGTCTCACCAAGAAAGTCTGGGGTGAGGCAGTAAGTCCAAAAATGCCTTTCCAGGCCCTGAGGTCGAAGCAGTCTTCCTCAGGCTCAGAGGAAAACATGGGACCCAGAGAAGCAGACACCCTGGAATGTCCTCTGGAGGCTCCACGAGGCAGGTCTGTGGGCACCACCGCCCACTACTTGCTTTTGACTTTTATACTTCCTTATATAAAACTGGTAAATATGGCCAGATTTTCTTACATTCAGCCAATAGCATATTGATACATACAAATAATAGCAGTGATAAACATGATAACTGATAATGTCTTTCTCAAAAGAACCAGAAGACTTGTGTTCTCTGACCATCTGAGCCCCGTTCTTTCTTGCTTGGGGTGACCTCAGGAGTCCTGATTCTAGGGTCAGATGTTCTGCTTTTATCACCAGCTCCAGAAACAGTAGCTGCGATTTGCAGTATAAATACTGGTTCCCAAGTCTGCAGCGGGCTTCGCTCTCGCAAAGACAAGACAACCTTGGGTCCCAAACTTCAGCCATATCCCGGGTCCCACGATCAGGATGAGCAGTGCTCTTACCCTGGAAGGGTATCAATACACTACACCATCACGCAGAGAAACCAAGAAACTGGACTAGGAGAACACTTCAGTGTTCATCACGTTTCTGCCGTGTGCAGAGTGGATTTTAGAATAAGCTCTGGGGATCCCAGAGGAAGTAAGACAGAGCACCCACCCTTAAAGAATTCGCGTCCTCATGAGGAAGCTATAAGGGCTTTCCTTCGGTGAAATTTGAGGTCATTCCAAAATATTTTGCAGACTGTGGAAGGAGAGGGTCTGATTCTCAATGACTTTAAAAACATGGATACCATTAAAATATTTGACTTCTCCATGCTTTTGTCAACTTGTGGTTTTGTGTTTTTGTTTTTGTTTTTTTGGTTCCTTGCTCAGAGGGGATAAACAAGCACAGAAGGGAGCTTGCATTCAAGTGAATTTTAGCTACTTGGCATGTGGGGGTGGGGAGAAATTCTGGAAAGTTCAGGAGTTACATGCAAAGGTTGGTTTCCTTGGCAAGACAGGGCTATGGGATGTGGTCAATTTTGTTTATGGAGCTGCGTGCAGCAAACCCATATGGCACTTTCCCCAAAGCAGAGGAGACACCCCCTCTGGGTCAACAGCTCTGGGCACCTGCCCCTCAGCTTGGCACCCTGGTTCAGATGCAACCTACCAGCTGGGCCTGGGTGCGTCATTTCTGAAACTGAGCGCAAGCAGTGAGGCCTCGAACTTGATCGGGTGAGGCAGCCTTTCCAAATGCCAGTGTCCTCTGGTCAAATTCATCTCAAGTTGCCCTTGCATAACCCACCCCTTCTCATCTCACTTGGAGATGCGTTCTGTGGACTCCCTGATCTTTTCTGTTGTTTTTGTTTTGTTTTTTTCATCTACTTTTTTTTTTTAAATTGAAGTACAGTTGGAATAGACCCTTGATCTTTTCTGTCCGCAAAACTCACCTCCTTGGGGCAGCTTCCTGTGGAGACCCCAGCATGCTCACTCTCCCTGCTCACTGAGCCCTCTCCTGTCCTGTCATGATGGACCCGCCAGCGAATGCGCCTGCCATCTCTGTGGACATCACTGCAGCCACCACCCCTGTGGAACCAAGGAATGAGTCCGTGGCTGAGCAAGGCTGATCAGCCACCTGTGAGGGTGTCTGGCCTGGGAAGATGGACTGGGCCAGTCAGAACCCCTCCCTTGGGAGGTTGGACATGAAAGTATCATGAGAATAAAGCCGTCAGTAGCAGGATCTGAAGCCACATCAGGTCACAGCAAGTTAGGAGGGAGACCAAAGAGGGAGATGGAGAGGGAGACACTAGCATCTGGGAAGCTGCCGTGAAGTGAGAGGGAGGAGGAACAGGCATCGCAGCCTCAAATGCTGAGAAACAAATCAGGAACCTGTGAAAGGGTTGCCCGGCGTGAGGGTGGTGGGACCTTGCTAGCAGTGCAGGTCCCTGATGGCCTTGTGGCTCAAGTTCCGCCAGGGCCAGTGGGATAAAAGCAACTGGAGAATGCCAGTCCACCCCGAGGCACCCCAACGATGTGCCTTTCTGTGTCTGAGACGGCTAACCAGCCATGCTGCAGATCCACGTGCTAAACTGGTGCTTTGTGAACGTACGCAGAGTTGATTTGCTGGACACCTGATTTCCTCTTAAGGGCTTGAGATCTTTGGCGTTTCGTTGCTTTAATTTCTGTTTCTTACACCCATTTTCAGGGAAATCATTCTATGTAAAAACATTGCACAAACAAATGACTGTAACACTGTAGATCTATTTTTTAACCTATGTTCTGTCCACCGATTACAATTAGTAACCTTTGTGGTTTTCGATATCTCTGTTCAGTGGTCGTTCCTCTGTTCAGAGGCCCTTCTTTAAAAGATATTTTATTTTGTAATGGAAAATGCAAATATAATAAAAAGTCACAGGGAAAACGTGTCTCCACTCCCCAAAGCAGTGCATATGGAGGAGAAATAGGGCATAGCCAACCGCTCAGAGCTGCCTCCTCTGAGAGCCCGGCCCCTTCAGAGGAGCCCTCTGGGACAGCCAAAGTCCAGGCTTGGCTCTGCCCAGCAGCTCCCCAAGGCTTGCCAAGAAGGAATCCTCCCCCTGGGCCACCAGGAGCTGAGCTAACCTCATCTTCCCCTGGAGTCACCCCACACAGCATCCCCAAAGCCGCTGATTTCACCACCCTGCCGCTGACCCGGCATCCCAGCTGGCAGGGACACCTTCCCGGGGCTGCCAACGTCTGCGTCTGCATTTTCCCAAAGTGCACCCTTGCCACTCAGGCTCAGATTCACAAATCAGGCTCTTCAGTGTCTCTGTCCCCTCAGCCGCCTTGGACACCGTGTGCTAACCTCAGTTTTAACACATTCTGCTAGTATTGATGGTGCCATTAATTTTATTTTTATATGCCCGCATATCTTTTTCCGATACGTGTTCTGTGGTCACTTGATGTTCACAATTAGCATATTTATGATCTAAAGCAATCAGAAGCCCACGTCTCCACGTATTTTAGAGCTGGTGACACCAGGAAGCTGGGCTGAGTCCCAGCCGAGGGACGATTCTCCGTGAACATCATATCATAACGTTGGCCGTGATGGCTGCGCCGTGGCTTCAATGTTCATAAATGGATTCTAAACCAACCCAATTATTCCAAAGGCACTGGTGCAGATGGCTTTATGATTTAGAAGTGTGATCTTTAAAACACCCCAGAAGGAATAGAATTTGCATTCCTGATATGGATTGGGAATATCAATGTGGTCACGTCCAACTTCTCAGGGCCGGTGCCACCAACACCTGTGACACAAACCGGAGCAGTTCCCACTAACTCCACTGCCCACGTGCGCAGGTCCCTCCAAAGAAGTGTTAAGCATAAGCTTCTCTACCCCTCGAGATGCCTCCGGTTTTGTTCATCACCTAGTCCACGGAAGAGCTGGACGTCACTCGGGCAGGATCTGTATCGCTGTGCTAGGGAACTTGGGAATCACCAAGCTAAGGAGCTGGTCTTTGTCCCGGCCAGGCTCCAGGGGCAAATTTGGGAGTTGTGTTCATCTGTTTCCTATCTCCCCAAACATCCCAAGTTTGGTCTTGTCATTAATATTAGATTTGCATAATATGTAAGAAGAAAGAGCTGTCTGTCGGTTATACCCCGAAGTCACTGAATTAAATATATTAAACTTCTTATCACAAAACACATAAAACCAGAGAAAAGCACATCTGAATTCCAAGGGCTTCCCCCATGATCCTCCTTTAAAATGTGAGTTCCTCACTTGTACTTAAAATATAAGTCAATTGCGTAAGAAATTATTTACCTACACGTTCAGTAGTTTGTCTCCTATGTAAGGACCATGACACATGGAGGGGAAGAGAAACACAATTGTCCGTGGCCCTGCTTTGTTGGCCCAGCTAGTCAGTGCCAAGGAGAGAAAAGTTCTCTATACGAAGCCCTGCATTAGATGCTGAGAGACAACTGTTGCTACATGTACCTAGAAGCCTGGTTTACAGAGAGAGTGGACAGAGGGTGGAGAAAGATGCTCCAAGCAGATGTCACTTAGGTTCAATTACTGAACCAACCAGCATCTCTCAACAAAGCTTCTCAAGAGAGCTGCCACACCAACAGCCCTTAGGGACAGGAGCTGTGCCTGAGAGGGGACCTGGCCCGCACCCTGATGGGATGAGACACCCATCTCTGTATGGGGCGGTGACATCACCCCACCCCCTCAGAGTCACATCAAAGGAGCCCACCCTTTCTGAGACTATTGTCCTGACCTCCTTTCTAAAACCAGCCCTGAGTCAGCAGGAACGAAATGATCTCTCACTTATTTTCTTTTGAGGGCAATAATTCATGCTTTATATATTTCAAATGGAAAGAATGCACATTTAATGAGGAGACACGCTATCCTACTTTTTCAGCATAAGTTACTTTGAGCTATTTTTCCCAAGTCAATCACATTCAGATGCACCAAGATCATAGACCCATTATTTTCACATTTTGCCAGAATTTTCATGTGACATAATGTGATAAACACGAATGAGATGAATCGATTTAAGTTTGCTTCGTGCCCTCAGGTTGATTTAAAGAAGGAGAAAATAGAAACTCTTCCGCTTGGATTTGGTATAGGGGCTGGTACACAGTGTGCTTAATGAGAGTGGCCAGTTAGCTAATTAGCATAATATTCAGTGTGGGAAAAGATGAGTAAGGTGAAGTCACGTGTTCTCCTATCCCCTAGTGTGCTGGGCTCATCCTAAGGGCACCATGATGAAGGGGGCTTGGAGAAAAGAATCTGAGATGCTTCCAGATGTGCCGTGTGTGTCATACAATGCAGCCTGCTGTGGACTTTGATAAAGACATACTTGTTTTCCCTATGGGCTTCAGATATTAGCTTTGTACACCTGTAGCATGTGACATTTCAGGTGACAGACCCTTGATGCCACCGATGCCAAATCCCTTTTCCTTTCAGTGTTCAGGCTTGTCTGCCTGACCCTGGCAGGGGCTCTCCCACCCACACAGCCCACCCCCAGCATGGCGAGCTGGTTTTCAGAGGACATCCAACTAACACCTGAAAAGCTGTTAACCACTGCATGTGACGGACCTCGCCTTCTTATTAAATGTGCATTAAAAAAAATCAAGGTATAGTTGATTTACAGTGTTTCAGGTGCATAGCAAAGTGATTCAGCTTTATATATATATATGTACACACACATATGTTTATCTAGTCTTTTTCAGATCCTTTTCCATTATAGGTTATTACACGATAGTGAATAAAAGCCTCTGTAACTCAAAGAAACACCTCTGGGGGAAGAGTCTTAGGTGAACAGAGGAGATACTTCTTGGAACAGGGACAGTCTTAACACCCTTAAGTCATTTTCCGCAGTCAGGGGCCCATTGCTAGGAATTGGAAGCTTGATCTGTCCCATTAATGGAAAAAACACGGGGCATCGTCGGACCAAGATATCAACGAATAATGCTCTCGCTTTAATTCAAAATTGCTTCAATATCTAGGAAATTATCTGGAAGGATTAGAAAACCAGATAATATGCTTTGGGTCCTAATCATAAGGTAATCAGGATCTGGGGAGCTGAATAGTTCTCTGGTGGCCTGGAAGGAAACAGGAAGCGCGAACGTTGTTGTGTGGTTGCGAGGGGAAGGTTCACACAAACCTCAATGCCGATCTCCTCTCACCGGCATATTTGTACCCAGGAAACAAGTTCCCTGACTGTGCACTCAGGCGACTCATACTAGAAGTTGGTTTCTACTGACTCTTAACAACCCAAACAGCAATCTCAGATCTAGGCGTCAGAGCCTCTCAAAAGGACAACTGCAAAGTGAGTAATGTGTAGCCTGTAATATTTCTATTTTTAAAGGAAACCAAAGGGAAATCCCAGGAATTAAAAAGGCTGATCAGTCTCATCCAGGTACCAGGAAAACGGACTGAGGAAAGAATTACAGGCTTCAGCCTGACATTTGCAGCAGTGTAATCTGAGAGCATCGATGCCTCCAACTTCTTAGGAGAGAAATAATTACCACTGTGAGGTCAATGCGAATTCTCTCCATTGAAATGTCAAAAAGAGTGTGCCTTTTCAACTTGCCATGATCAAACATACCCTGTAAATTTCCCTCATTTTCTTGTTTTCCAGGTCACCCGAGAAGGATTTCTGATCATCTTTCTGGTGACAGCAGTGACAGGACAACCTGGAGGAACGGTCCACTGACACCGCCGCCTGGAGCGGAACTTCCGAGAAGGCTGCTAGGCCGTCACGTCCTTGTGCACCGCTCTTGAATTCTTCCATTCTGATTAGGTCTTTTTCATATCTTCTAGCTCCTTGTTAAAATTTTCACTGTGTACATCTATTCTTTTCCCTGATTCACTTCACGTTTTCTTACCAATGCCTTGACTTCTTTATCAGGTAATTGTTTTTTTCCGTTTCATTATTTTTTTAAGGGTTTTCTCTTGCTCTTTCAATTGAGAGCAGTTCCTCTGCCTTCTCATTTTGCTTAACTTTCTCTGTCTCTGACTTTAGGTGAAACAGTTACCTGTTGCAGTCTTGAAGGAGTGTCCTTATGTGGAGATGTCCCTACACAGACCGCATGTGCCCAGAGCCTTTGGGGGGAGAGCTGGATCTGATGTGAGCATAAGTCATGTCCTTCCTCAGGGTGGGCTGGCAGCTCTCACTCTGGTAGGAGGTGGGGCTGGAGATGGAGGGGCTAGAACTGGAGCCAGGTGTGATCCGGGGCTTCCCCTCTGCTCGGTGGCCATCACCGCCATATTGGGAGTGGTGTCTGATCCCAAGTTGCTGAAGCAGAAGCCCTGAGGGCCAGGCTCATGCTGGCTCTGTTCCCTTTAAGTGTGTGTTTTCCCTTCTCCCCACACTGGGACCCTTGCCCCAGAGGGGAGTGTGCCTAAGCAATGGGGTCCATGTGGGCTCTTGGCTCATGTCAACTGCAGACAGAGGTCCAAGTTTCCTCCAGTACGCTGTCTTGCCGGCGTCTGTGGCTCTGCTCAGATGCAGCCTTGGGTGCAAGTCCCTTTCCCCCCGGCCTCCACCACCCCCACGCTGTTGCAGAGCCACAACACGGAGCTGGCGTGGCCCTCGCAGACTCTTGGGGTGTATGGGGGTGAGCTGTGGTGGAGCCGCAGCTGTCAGACATCTGGGCGGCTTCTGAGGTGCTGCTTGAATAAGCACCAGCGATGGCCACCGCCCCAGGCCGGTTCCGCCGCAGGACCTGGTCACCTCTGGCTCCCACGGTGAAGTCTTCTCTCTGGTCATGGCTGTCCCAGGTCCAGTGCTGCCGCGCTGTGACGCAGAATGAGCAAGCCTGGGGCAGCCACCTGGCTCAGTTTGGAAGCTGAGGGCAAATGTGATTCAAGGGATATTGACCTCACGTTTACCTGAAAGCCAAGGATCGTTCAATATTGAGTCTGATTTCAAGTTTAGAATTCATTAAAAAAATATCGATGAGGGACTTCCCTGGTGGCGCAGTGGTTAAAAATCCACTTGCCAATGCAGGGCACATGGGTTCGAGCCCTGGTCTGGGAAGATCCCACATGCCGCGGAGCAGCTAAGCCTGTGAGCCACAACTACTGAGCCTGAGCTCTAGGGCCCGTGAGCCACAGCTACTGAGCCCACGTGCCACAACTACTGAGCCCGTGCACCCTAGAGCTCGTGCTCCACAACAAGAGAAGCCACCGCAATGAGAAGCCTGTGCTCCACAGCAAAGAGGAGCCCCCACTCACCGCAACTAGAGAAAGCCCGCGTGCAGCAACGAAGACCCAACGCAGACAAAAATAAATAAATAAAATAAATATTTTTTTTAATATCGATGAATAGATAGATCAATAGACGTGAGATAAGGTGCAGTAAAATGTTAATGGTTGCATCTTGGTATTGGGTACACGCTTGTTCACTGTAAAATTCTTGCAGGGTTTCTGAATGCTTGAAAATTTTCATAATAAAATGTTATGAGGACATATTAAAATAACACATTAGAGGGCTTCCCTGGTGGCGCAGTGGTTGAGAGTCCGCCTGCCAATGCAGGAGACACGGGTTCGTGCCCCGGTCCGGGAGGATCCCACATGCCGCCGAGCGGCTGGGCCCTTGAGCCATGGCCACTGAGCCTGTGCGTCCGGAGCCTGTGCTCCGCAACGGGAGAGGCCGCAGCGGTGAGAGGCCCGCGTACTGCAAAAAAAAAAAAAAAAAAGGAATTACTAAAGTTCATCAAATTTGCATTGATGTTTATTTAAATCCTACTCCATATAGTCACCATCTCTTAAGCTAAATTAATAACGTCATCTGCATTCGGTTCTGTTTTTGTCTTAAAAGAGAGGGTTAAATTGAAAGGCAGGCTAATGTCTATTTCACTTAAACACATCTATGGATAATATTGGGATATTGAAGTTATGAAACTGAGTAGAAATATGTTCTAATTTCATGGAAAGCACCCATAAAACAAATGACACAAAGTTTTCAGTATTAAATGATTATGGGAATTTTAAAAGCCCTTATTCTTGGATATTCAATTAGTACCTTAAATTTAACAAGACCAGTAGTAACTGGTAGATGACTCCAATAACTTCCATGTTAAATGGTGTAGCTCTAAAATTCCCTAAAAGGCAGTAGCAAAATAATCTTCCTCCTCCAAAAAGAGATTGAAACTGTAAGGTTGTATATATTCTAGACTATTCAGAAGAGTACAAATTAGAAACCAAACTGGAACTTTCTAGCATCAGAGGAAGATGGTGGCTCTCTAAAAACAAAATGGCTCCATGAATATTATGACCAAAGCTAGTTTTTAGGAGAAACGGTCCTCAATTGTCTTCAGATTCTCTTAAATACAAAGAAACAAACAAACAAAAGATTTCAAAAGAAATGGGATACAGAAATATCAAGTTCTGCCAGACCAGAGGTGTAATTTCTAAGAATCCAAAGTTAAATGAGGACATACTTATAATAAGTTGATCATGCACAAGGAAACGAAGCAATTCCTACTCCTTCCCTCCCTCCCTTGCATACTTAGTAGGGAAGAACTTCTCTGTTACAAAGAACTTCTTTCTAAGGTGCCTAGGACCATTTTGATCCCTTCCCTCTCACTACATCTATATTTATTCAATTACTTCTAGTTCGGCAAAATGGTCTTTGGATAGCACCTTCCACGTTGAACGTGAAGCTGGCAGAGACAGGTGCTGAGTTTGGAAGGGCCACTGGAGCAATGCCTCTAGAACTCGAACCATGTTAGTTCATTATTTCTAGCAAAACCTGCCTCAAATATAATGATATAGATAAATTAGAAGTGAAAAGATAGTAAAATAATATACCAAGTAAACATTAATCAAAAAAACCGAAATGGCTATAGTAATATCAGAAAAAGTGGACTTCAGAACAAGGAAAATTACTGAGGATAAACATAGATATTTCAAAATTATGAAAGGTCAATAAATCAAAAAGAAATAATAACCCTAAATGGGTATGCATCTAACAGTAAAGCTCTGGATGATATGATGCAAAACCTGTAAATAAATGGACAAATCCACTATTGTCCTTTGAGATGTCAACACTCCTCTTTGTAGTGATGGATCAAACAAGATAGAAAATCAGCAAGGAACTTAAAAACCCAAACAGCATCACTGAACAACTTTACCTCACTGACATCATAGACTCTCCATTTAACAAGCAAAATGAAAATTCGTTTCAAGTGCACATAGGATGTTCATCAAAATAGGCCATATTCTGGGACATAAAACAAATCTTAACAAAATTAAAAGCATTTAATTTATACGAAGTAATTTCTCTGGCCATATGTAACTATAAATCAGTAACAGAAAGATACTTTAAAAATGTCCAAATATTAGGAAATTTAGCATCATATTTTTAGACCCTTGGTTATGGAGGAAGTCTCAAGAGAAATTAGAAAACATTTTGGAAAAAATATAAAGGAAAATGCAATATATGAAAATTAGTGGGTTGCAGCTAAATTATAGCTTAAAAAGAAATACGTAGCATGAAATGTATATATTTGAAAATATCCCAAAACAATATCTTTGCTGCTACCTTAAGAAATAAGAAAAAGAAGAGAAAATTAAGCTCAAAGCTAGCAGAAGGAAAAAAATAATAAAACAAGGAGCAGAAATCATTGAAATAAAAACCATAAAAATAGAGAAAAATCATTGAAAACAAAAGATGGCATTTTTGAAAAGATCAATTAAACTGACAAGCCTCTGGACAGACTGATCAAGGTAACAGAGAGAAGACACATTATCAATATCAGAAAAGAAAGAGATTATATTACTACAGACCCTACAGACTTTAGGTAGATAATAAGGGAGCATTATAAACAACTCTGTCCATAAATGTCACAAGTTACATGACGTAGACCAACTCCTTTAAAGATTACAAAAACTCACTCAAGAAGAAATAGATAACATAGTGTGTCTTATGTCTGTTACAGAAATTAGATGTATAGTCAAAACCTTCTGGTAAAGAATATCCCGGGCCAAGATAGTTTCAACAATGAATTCTACCAAATATTTAAAAATGAAATAATGCAAATTCTACACAATCCCTCTGGAAAATAGAAAAGGACACTCCTTAGCTCATTTTATGAGGCAAGCTTTACTCTGACACCAAGAGGATCAAAGGCATAATAAGAAAAGAAAATCACAGACCAATATCCCTCATGAACATCAGTATAAAAATCTTCAGCAAAATATTAACAAATTAAGTGCAGCAACATATAAAAGAAATGCTGCAACACTAAAAACCATTGACTTGTATACTTTAATCAGGTGAACATTATGATCTGTAAGATAACTCAGAAAGCATTTTTTTTTTAATTTATGTGTGCGTAAATTCTGGCACACAAATATATATAGCAGCTTTATTCACACGTGGAAACAATGTAGATATTCTTCAAAGGATAAGTGGTTAAACAAACAGTAGAACATCCATACAAAGGAAGCCTGCTCAGCATAAAACAATGAACCCTCTGATGCTTCTAACAGTATGAACAAATCTTAAATTCACTTTGCTAAGTGAAAGAAGCCAGAAGCAAGAGGCTACATATTGTAAGTTTCCATTTGTATGACACTCCGGAGAAAAGAAAACTATAGGGATGGAAAACAAGTCAGTTACTGCCAGTCGGGGGTTGGGTAAGGGTGTGAGTGAGTGTGAAGAGCTGCACAAAGGCATTGGGGGATGGATGTGCCGTTGGGGGTACATGACTCCATGCGCTTGTCAGAACTCCTAGAACTGTAGGTGAAAAACGAATTTTATTGCATGCAAAGAAAAATATACAACAATCTCTGACATGCCACCAAAGTAAGAAATGTTATCTCAAAAATTACGTCAACAGAAATAAAACAGTAAAATAAACAAATTAAGCATCCAAGTCAAGGAGTTAACAAAAGATTAAAATATACTGAAGGAACCCAGATAAAAGCATACAATAGAAAAAGTGAAAAAAACAAAAGCAGTTCCCTGTAATTTCAGTGATATTGATGAACCTGAGTCTAGCCCAGCCAAGGGAGGAAAAGGAAGAAGAGGTGATGAAAGCAGAAATACAAAATTTAAAATGACTGAGAAGAAAATCTTTAAACGGAGAACTTTTTTTAATCAAAAGAAACTATTTGTCAATCTATGCAAATATATATTTTTTTAAGATTTTTTGATGTGGACTATTTTTTTTAAATCTTTATTGAATTTGTTACAATATTGCTTCTGTTTTCTGTTTTGGTTTTTTTTGGCCGCGAGGCATGTGGGATCTTAGCTCCCTAACCAGGGATCGAACCTGCACCCCCTGCATTGGAAGGTGAAGTCTCAACCACCGGACCGCCAGGGAAGGCCCCACTCTATGCAAACATATTTCAAAAAATTTTTTAAGTTGGATAATTTTCTGAAAAGTCCAAACAGAGCAAGATCCACAGAAGAAACAAACTCCATCCCTAAAAAATCAGGTCTGGATGGTTTATAGGGGAATGCTACCTAAACTTTCACAGGCAGGCCATTCTAATACCGTTTAAACTGTTTACTGAAAGAGCCTAGAAGCACTGACTTCTAGGGACAGTGAACACCCGGGCCCAGAGATCCTGGTGTCTAAGACATATTCCCAAATAAAAGCCACCAGGGCTGCTCCCAGGACTGGGGCACACAACCCAACCATCCTCTCACACTGTCACACCAGAGATCAAGAAAGAGCTCAAGGATTAAGGGAGAGATGCTGAGGATGCAGGAGCCGGGCCGAAGGATGACCGCTGGCCAGATGTGAAACAATGACAGCATCCAGAATCATAGGCACTGAAACTATTTGGACAACACTGCTTTAATAAATATAAATGAAGTCATTGTAAAGAGGGAGAGAGAGAGACCATATTTGCCACTATTAGATTTAGTTGTGTAAACATGTCCCCATTTCCCTGGGCCTTCCTGGTTTGTGTCTACGGTAACTGATAGCGTCTTTTTTCACTTTTCTGAATACTTGAAAAAATACTCTAAAACGCTGGAAAAACAAAAGACTTTCAAGATGAAATAACTGGAAGTAAAACAAACATGCCGATGTGGACAGAACAAATTCGGAAAATTTGCTTATGTGCTCAGTACTAGAAGATATTAAAAATTATTACTAATTTTTAATTGGGGTAATGCTATATTGACTATATAGGAAGATTTCTTAATTTTTGAGATGGATTCTAAAGTATTTTATGGTGTTGTGTCATGATGTCTGTGGTTTGCTTTAAAAGATTTCAGCATAAATGTGAAACAAATAAGGATGTATATTTGCATTTCCTTTATTTCCATAAATAAATTCTGAAAGGATATACAGAAAGTAAAAATGCTGACTTCTATGGTAGTTATTTTATTTTGTTTTATTTTATTTTTGGTGAAGGGATGGAGGGAATGGAGAAAGAAAAGATGGAGGGAAGTTTTCAAAAGTTTGCCTGTGTATAAATTTTTTCAAATGTATTTTTACTCAATAAAGTAAATATTTTTACTATCAGAAAACTTCTTCAGTCTTGAACAGATCAAGAATGAGAAAATAAAATCAATCTTTAGAGTGCCTGAGTGATGTCATTGTAAATGTAAGTGAAATAATACATTTCTAATTTTGTTCCCTATAGGAAAACATATTCTTTTTAGGGGTTGTACAGAATATTTACAAAAACTGAGTATGCATGAGACCACATATAAAACCTCACTAAATTTCAAAGGGCAGACATTGTGCATGCCAAATTCTCTGACCACAGGGATATAAAATTAAGTTGTGTTCAAAGACAGATTTATATCCATAAAAGCTTTTATTATTAAACAAGGAGAAATGAAAATAAAAGAAAGCATTCAGTCCAGGAAGTTAATATAAGAAAAACAAAGTAGGAGGGAGGAAGAAATTTTTAAAAAAGAAAATTGTGGCAAAGATAGAATAAAACCAGATTTGATATACACATACAAAGAGCTTATACTCTGAGGGGGAAAAAGCTAATTAAAATGCCAAACATCTGGCAATCTCTTCTAGAAAAATAAGAAAATACACATACACAAAATAAAGAATGAGGAACTAGCTAGATAGAAGATTAAATTAATAATATGGTTAACCCTGTTGTAATTAAGATGGTTAACTCTATGATAACATATTTGGAAATCTTGCAGAAATAGATGGCTCTTTTAGGGAACTGTAATTTTCCAAAACCTTCTGAAGATGAAATATACCATCTAAATGTAAAATGATCACAGAAGAGAATTGAAGGATTATCAAAACATTACTCCCAAAAAAGGTGCCAAGCCCAGATTTTTGGGGCTAAACTATTTCCAACTTTCAAGGAACAGATAATTATCATGCTATGTAAACTGCTCCAGAGCAGAGGAAATTACAGGAAACTTCCACTTCAATTCACAAAGCCAGAACAATTCTGAACCCCAAACCTGACAAAAGTGGCACATAAAAGAAAATGACAGGCTATGAATAGGCTTATTAAAATTATAAAGAAAATACTAGCAATTTCAGACCAAGTTTGTATTAAAATGATAACAGTTCATGATCAAGTAAAATTATTCAAGAAGCACAAAGATATTTTAACATAATATATCCCATGAACAGACTTTTTTTTAAAAAACCATGTGATCATCTACAAAACGCCCCAGAAAAGGCATCAGAAAAAATTACAATATCCATTCTTCGTTTAAAGAAAAGGAAAAAAGAAAAAAATCTTTAGGAACGTGGGATCAGAAGGCTACTATCCTCATAGTAGCACTTAGACTTAATCAGATTTTAACCAGCAAACCACTCACATTAGGATTGTCTGGGGGCTCATTTAAAATGCAGATATACAGCCTTTTCTCTTGAAACAGTCACCTATTGCCACAATAATGCTGTGTAACAAGCCTCCCCAAAACTCAGTGACTTAAACCTAAGCCTTTATTTAATTTGTGGTCCATGCTGGGATGTTTAGGGGAGATGTTTCCTTTGACCTTGGCAGGGCTCCCTGGGTCTGGGGCTCAGCCAGCTGTGGGGTTCAGAGCTGTATAGTCACCTGGAGTTCTGCCCACGCCCCTCCTCTTCCTCCTCCTGGGCCAGCAGACTGCCTGGTGGCTTCTGATGGTGATGGCTGAGAAGAAAAAGACCAGGCACGGGGCCAAAGGTCCTCTCAGGCCGCTGCTGGCATTGCATCTTCTAACTCCCCCTTGGCCGAAGCAAGTCACATGGTTAAACCCAGTGCTAAGGGGTGGACAGAGCATCCTCCCCATGGAGCACCCTTCAAATTCCAACAGCAGCAGGTGTGGATCAAGGGGCAAGAATCAGGGCCAGGTCTGTATTTTCCAAATTTTCTACAACTATGTCACTTTTGAAATCTTCTTTATTAAAAAAAAAAAGAATGATTTTGGATTTAAGAATCCTTGGGTATGTGCCACTTCGTGGGAGACCCTGACACAGACCAGTCTTGGGCAGTGAGGTCTCATGGACAGGGGGGACACAGGATAGGAATCTGGGAATGAATGTGTGTGTCCCTGTTCATCAGAAGGGGAAAAGGACGAGACAGGGGGCTATGCTTAGGGTCAGAGAAGCCGGGACAATGCAGCCAGGGCTGGGGGTAAAACTGCCATCTGCAGTGCGTTACTGAATCACGGTATCAATTTAGTGGGCCAGCAAGACTTTTCTCAATGGAGTAGGATAGACTAGGAAATCTCAGTGTTCGTAGCAGAGTGGATGGGGGTGCGATCGTGGAGTGTGTACAGGGTGCGATGTAAAATGTCTTAATAGCCTTAAGAGTAAGCTCTGGAAAAGGAGCTACAAGGGCTCACGTAGGCTGTGCTGAGGAAGATGTGCAGGCGGGGCCACAAGGCCTAAGTTAGTCCTGGTGCAACGGTCAAGAGCCACCTTCTGATTCTCAGAGCATTCCAGTTTGGGCAGTAAGGTACGCGGTCCCCCTAGAGACAGTCAGCTGAGTCCAGGCAACTTAGTAAGGGCCTAAGTGGCCCTACACAAGGGGCCGACTCCTCAGAGCTTCCCCAGAAAGGAGCCCCAAGGGTGCCCGGTGGCCGGGATCCTAAGTCCGTGCTGTGATGTCAGTCCCCTGTGTCGCCTTGGCCAGGCTCCGGTTCTCAGCTATGTCATCAAACACTCCACCAGGTGTTGCTGTGGAGATACTTTGCAGATGTGGTGAACATCTACAATCAACTGACTTTGTTCACGTCTACATTATCAGCAGATAATGCTGGTGGGCCTCACCCAGTCAGCTGAAGGCCCTACGAGCAAACACTGAGGTTGCCCCGAAAAGAAGGAATTCTGCTTCAAGATACAGAATCAATTCCTGCTCGACTTTGGAGCCTGCTGTTTGCCCCATGGATTTTGAGCTCACTGACCCTCGCAATCAAGCAAGCCGATTCCTTAAAATAATCCTCTAGCTGTATCTATCTGTATCTATATATGTCTGTCTATGTGTCTGTATCTACCTGCATGTCTATATCTATCTATGTATCTCTATCTACATCTATATATCATCTCTAGCTCTGGCGATAGCTACATCTATATCTATATTTCTCCTATTAATTCTGTTTCTCTGGAGAATCCGTTTGATACAATGGCTGAGAGTCAAGGCATCACCTAGAAGAATGTCCAATCACACAAGGATCCAAGTGGAGAGACTCAGCCCAGGTCCAGCTGTGTTAAGAGGTGGGTTAATTAGGCTGGATGATGGTCATGGGGCATAAACGTCAGTAAAAGGTCTTGCATGGGAGAGACACCCTGGTGGCTGGGGCTAGAGCTACTGTTGAACTCTTACAGGGTTAAGGGGACTAATGAGATACAGTGCTATGTCGTGAACCCCAGAATTTACTGCCTCATGATGTCATATAGTTTGTACTCTGCCACTTTCTCATATTACAGTCACAATGTGGAAAAGCCTGGATGTAGTACGTGTGGAACATAAGGAGGGGTGGATGCCCGTATTAGGGTCTCCAAAGAGACAAAACCAATGTATGCAATACATACATATATATATATATATATATATATACACACACATATATACATACATATACGTATATATATATACACACACGTGCAAATATCTACTTCTGTATCTATCTATGCTAGGAGCTATATTATTTACCAATTCCTTCTTCTTTGGGAAACCTCAGTGTTTGCTCTTAAGGCCTTCAGCTGATTAGACACGGCCCACCTACATAGTGGAGAGTAATCTGATCTATCCAAGTTAACTCACCAGAGATGTCAGCCACATCCACAAAGTATCCTCAGGGTAACATCTAGAATAGTGTTTGACCAAACAACTGGGCACCACGGCCGAGCCAAGTTGACACCTACAACTGACCATCTGGACATCGCATAACTTTGGATCCAGGCCAGCCTGGAAGGTGGTCATCCTCAGCGGGTAAACTGGGTGAGAGGCCACCTCCCGAAGCCTCAGTTATCTTATCTTTCAAATGGGCCTGATAGAAATTCCTCAGAACAAGTGTTGAACGAATGAAGTACGTGCCCAGTAGGAGGTGGATTTTGTTATTGCCTCATCCACTGTTCTGGGGGATGGCGAGGCGTCAGTGGAAGAAGAGAAATTAGGGGGAGGCTGTGTGCAGACTCTGGAGGAAAGCAATTTCTCTTGTAACCCGAGGTGGTGGCAGCACAGACCCCAGTTTGGAGACGTGCCCCTGGGGCCTGTCCCACTTTGTCACAATTCCACAAGCTACCGAACAAGTGCCCGATTGCCATCCGAGGTTGCCGGCCTCTGCCCGCAAAGGAAGGCCTCTCTCAGTGGAGTTGGTTAAGGCTGAGGGTTTTTCTCTCTCTGTCTGTCGCCTCTCCCAGGACTCACACACAGCCTCGTTGTTAGTACCTCACACACCTGGCAGAAGACAGTCCTGTTTAAACCTGAATTCCTTTCTAGGAACCAACAGCTGACTGCAGCACAGTGTTCTCCTAGGAAAGTAGGTCTACAGAGCAGATACGATTACAACCCATCCAGGTCAACGTGAAGGAAAACCAATAGCGTCCAGAAGCAAATAAAAAATAAAATTCAGCTGCTTCAGCCCCCTTGACTGGCATCAAAATACAGGGACAGATGAATTCCTGGGCTGAGGCACAGCCTGAGACGCCCAGAGCGTTATGATGTGTCACTTAGGTCGTGGCTGACAGCGTGCCCGGGCTGCCTCCCTCAGAGCAAACAGATCAGCATCACATTTCTTTGCTGTTACGTAACTGTTTTCACTTAAAGGATTACTTGTCCTCCTACAAGAAAGAGCCATCCACCTTCCTCTCGTGGTACCAAGGCTATTTCACCAACTCCACACGTACGTATATAGATTTCATATGTACACTTTCGCTACTTTAATTGATGACAGGAATGGAAAACTGACTTCCCTTTGTGACCACATTCAAAGGCTTCCCTTTGCTCTTAGCTTTCTGGATATTTCATTTGATTATAGAGTAATTCTGAGCCCTAATAATATCATCAATCAGTGAGATGAAAGGTAGAGCTATGAAATTCTAGGGAGGACCAGTTTCAGGGCCCTGACACTGATCTTTCCTCTTCTGGTTTGTTGAAAACGATTCCTGAAAAAACATTTCAAAAAGAAACGTTTTTTCCCAGAGATTTCAAACAGGATGTTATTACTGCTTGTTCTATTACATTAGAAAACCTTTATTAAAACCACCTTTCTCTGGCATTTCAAATAGAGAGGCATGTAGCAAATTTGGCAAACACAAGAATACTTCTGTAATGCTGAACAGAAATACATATGCGTTTGTAACATGAAGCATGCATGTTGTGTTTTGAAAATTCTATCCTCTTTCTATGCCTTATTCTCTTGGTTTCATGGAAAAATAAGCCTTTAATCAAATTGAGCTTTATCTTCAAACCCTTGAAACTCCTGTAACAAAAGGGGGTATTGACTCACCGTTAACCAGACAATTTCCACCTTCGATTCTGGGCAATTCAGTATCTAAAGTTGCTTTATTAAATTCTACATTTGCTACGTTGGTGGTCAACGAGAACTTAATTAACTAATTTATAAATCAGGATTTCAGACTGTGTAACACTGATCTGATTAGGCTGAACGGGGCTATAGAGCAAGGCGGTGTGTTCCCTGTGTTCTGAGATGTTACCTGAACATATTCACTTATTTTTCAACGTTTGTCCGGTGTGTAGGGCACACAGCCCTGCCCTTGATGAGTTTCTACCACATCGAGAGAGTTAACCCACTAGTGTAGCAGTTATCAGTTATCTACCAACAATGTCCAGTAACAAACAACCACAAAAACAGTGAACTATAAAAATAGATGTTTATTTTGCTCACGCTTCTGTGGGGTTCAACGGATCCAGGCTTGTCTGGGCTGGTCTGTGCTGGGCACACTCATGGCTCACGTGGGGTCAGTCCAGAGAGTTCTTCTGACCTCGGCTGTACTGACCACACGTCTGGGGGTCAGCTGGACATTGGCTGACCTAGGGCAGCCTCAACCAGGAAGATGATGGTCACTCATCTCTGCTCCACATGCTTTGACTTCCCTGGAAAGCCAGCTCGGACATGTTCTCGGGTCAGGGAACAGCAGCCAGGGCCAGGGCAGCTCCAGCGGTTCAAAGGCTTTTCGGGACTCAGCTGGACGTCAGTGGCTGCTGGCATCCTATTGGCCAAGGGAAGTCACACTATCAACTGAGAGTAAGAGGGGAGGGGTCTGCAAGGTGAATTGGCAAAAAGCTTGGAAACAGGGAGGGGTGGAGCATTGAGGGCCTTTCTGTACTCCGACACACTTAGCGCAGGAAGGTATGCTTAAGAGGAGAACAAAGTGGTGACCACCAACTCAGAAGAGTGAGAGATGAGAGCTTTCTGACCCTTGTATCAGGGAAGGCTTCCTGGTGGAGGTGGCAGAGTCAGACACACACTGTCACATCACAGGTGTCATCCCCGGAAACGGCTCTCACTCTGAAACTGTACACTGCAGGACCCCCGGAGTCATGTCCCACTCACATGGCACCAGTTTTCTTCCTGCCTCCCAACAGCGTCTGTGCCCTCGACACCCTCTGCAACATCTGACCAGCAAACCTTGAGCTCAGGTTAGAGACAAGCCTCTCCCTGGAGAAAACTCAGAAAACGAGCAGGTTGGGGCCATTAATGATTGTTGGTCTCCAACCTCAGCTTGACCCTAACCATATTTAATAATCCCTTTACTCCTGGCTGCTCAGTTCCCTGCCTGCCTGAAATGATTGCTGAAAACGTTCACTCAAACTGGCAAATTCCAACCAGACCCTGATTCGTCTTCTAGGCTGGTGAAGAAAAGGGGGGCAACCTGGGTGGGCGGTTACAACGTCCTCGTGCTGCCCGCAAAACTTTGTGGCATCCCCTTCCTTCCTTCTTTCCTTCCTCCCTCCCTCCATCTCCCCCTTTGTCCTCGCTCCTCATCAGACCCCTTCTTCCCACGTCACTCCCCTCCCCCTCTTCTCTCTCAGAAGCTCTGACCCTTCTCGGTGCAAGGACAACAATTTCAGTCTCCTGTGTCCTCAGAGATGTTGGTTCATCAGCTTTCCCATCTCTCCCCTCTAGCATCAATTGTTCTTTTTTTCTCTCTTTTTTCCCCAATCTATGAACTGCCTCTCATCCTAAAAAACAAAATAACATAAGAGGAACAAAGGAAAGGCATGGACTTGGCATCTGTGCTGTACCTAGAGCCATCTCGCCTTTTCCACCAGCCACATGCATGAAAACTCCATGTTTTCTTCCCACTCGCCCACTTCCCATTCCTTCTTCAGACCCTGGAATCTGCCGCAGAGCATTGGAAGCCCAATGACCAATGACTTCACAGTCCCAAATCCAACGGCTGGTTTCCCACCCTTATCTGTCTGGTGGTGTCCACTGCCTTCAATCCTGGGTACTTGAGATTCCCTTCCACTGGAGAACCCAGTCTCCTTCAGACCCCCCTTCTCCTCACTCCTTGCCTGAATGTTCTTCTGCTCCTTCTGGGGTTCCTCTCTGCGGGTCCCTTCCCCTTTGGGGTTCCTCTGAGCTCCCACCAGGGCAGACCGCTTCCCGACCTGTCTGTGCCTTCTCCAGACACTCGTAGACCCTTGCAGGAGTTCACTGTCATCCACATGCCTGTGACGTTCACACTGACGTTTCCAGTTCTAAACTCTTCCAAGGCTCAAAACTTTGACTCTTCTGCTGTCGGCATGCTGTGTAGACACAGCTGCCTCAGGTGGGCCCCACCCTGTGGCCCTGGTGGAGCTCTGCACCTCGGGTCCTGTTACCAAGCCAAACATGGGTCCACTCATCCATGTGCGGCAAAGCCAATCTACTGACACTGGGTTGTGGTGAAGGAAAGTACAGCCTTTATTGCAGGTGCCAAGCAAGGAGAACGGGCAGCTCATGCTCAAAAGACACAAACTCCCCAATGGCTTTCAGGGAAGGGGTTTTAAAGGCTGTGTGAGGGAGGGGGCTGCAGGGTGCCTCATCAGCTTGTGCCCAATTCTCGGATTGGTTGGCATCAAGGTGACGTTTCAAGTATCATCAACCTTCTGGTTTCAACTAGTCTTAGGGTCTAGGGGCTTGTGGTCAGCAGTTTTCATCTGGTGGGAGTCTGATTCCTATACAAACGACTTAGGAATGTGTGTCAGGCCTTTATTTCTATCTTTCAGAGAACGGGGAGTACAGCAATTCTGCCATGTGGCAGATTTATAGTCTAAATTGTTACCAGTTTCCCTGCCCAACAGCTATTCTTTGTTTCTACATCTTCACATTTCCCATCATTAACTCTTTTTTAAATTTAATTTTTATTTCATATTGGAACATAGTTGATTTACAATGTTGTGTAAGTTTCAGGTGTACGGCTAAGTGATTCAGTTATGCATATACATATACCCATTATTTTTCAGATTTTCCCATATAGGTTATTGCAGAATATTGAGTAGAGTTCCCTGTGCTATATAGTAGGTCCTTGTTGATTATCCATTTTATATATAATAGTGTGTGTATGATAAACCCAAACTCCTAATTTATCCCTTCCCTGCCCCATGTTTCCCCTTTGGTAACCATAACTTTGTTTTCAAAGTCTGTGAGTCTGTTTCTGTTTTGTGAATAAGTTCATTTGTATCATTAACTCTTGAGCCAGCCTTCTGAGACCCAAGGGAGGCCTGAGAGACTAAAGCCAAAGCCTTTAATAAATAAATAAATAAATAAAATAAAGCCAAAGCCTTTTACTTCAAAGGACAGGGCCACAGCCACTTATATAGAGTGTCGATCCCCCTTTTTCTTTGATGCTTCTCAATCTTGAGGGGAACTGGTTCAGGAAAAGAAAGGGAGTAAAGTTTGGGGTAGAGAGGTTCATCATAAACTCAGCAGAGGAACTCAGTTTTAGGGGGACTTGGCTTCCATCTCTGTTCTCCTCTTCCTACTCCTGGTCGTCTCCCACCTCTTGCTGCTCTTGGTCCCCGCCCCCCTTTCCCTTTCTGCACACACATCTGAAATGCAATCCTATTTTCCTCTTCCAACTATATAATTTAAATCCAAAATGGCAGGTGTTTTGAGTGGAGAAGAAGAAATTTCAATGATTTTGAAAGTTAATCTTCTATCATCGAAACCTTCTGTGCATCTCTCTAAATAGATGAATTCCTCATCAGTGTTATCATAGATGATTAACTGTCCACATGTCCTGTGTCATGAGTTGTACAAGAACCAGCTCAACTAAGCCTATTTTTTATTTGCCAGAAGCTCACAATGAAAAAAGTGAGATAAAGTTGTTACAACTCCAGGTAACAGTTCAATGACTGTGATATCAGCATCAGACTGAAATTAAAAGCCTTCAGTTATCCAATCATTGCCCTGTTATTAGTTCCAGTGCGGGCAAAAGTAGAAGTGGAGCTTCACGGTTAAATGCACAGCCTCGGGGTAGAGAGAGGAAACGTTGCTTTCCCTTCACAGAGTCGTAAGGATTTTGAGGGGCTGTGGTGGGCGGACCCATGGTGGTGCTAGTGACCCCGCCTTCTGGTTCACACCCTTGTACCACTCCCTCCCCTGAGTGTGGGGAGGGCCTGTGACATGGTTCTGACTTTATGGAGCTGTGCAGAGCAACGGGCCGTCACTCTGTGATCCCACCATGTTTGTGGGGCGCCATCCTGCAGTGCACGGGGGCCAGGGACTCTCCTTGCTTAGCTGCACGGTAGGTGCTCATGTCCTGAGAGGCCACGCAAGGAATTGTGAGTGTTGCTAGGAGCTGAGGGTCTCGGTCCTACAGCCGCCTAGAACTGAATTCTGCCAACAACTAATTAGCTTGGGAGAGGCCCCCTTGCCTCACAGGAGACTGCAGCCCGGCCGATACCTTGATTTCAGCTTGAGGGGTTGTGAGAGTCTGAGCAAAGACCCAGTGAAACTGTGTCCAGATATATAGATACATCTCCAGGCGTATGACCATAATCTGCAGGGCAGGTCGACAACCAGGAAACCCAGACAGGAGTAAATGCTGCAGTCTTGAGCAGAATTTTTTTCTTCTCTGGGAAACCTCTGTGTTTGCTTTTGAGGCTTTCAACTGATGGGATGAGGCCTACCCACATGATGAAAAGGAATCTCCTCTCCTTTAATCTGTGATGGTAGATATTAACCACACCTACAAAAGACCTTCACAGAAACACCTAGATTAGTGTTGGATTGAATGACTGGGTATTCTCACCTACCCATGTTGACATAAAATTAACCATCACACCTATAAAAAGAAGATAAATTCCAAAATGACAGAAGACAAAACCAAACTATCAATCAAAAAATAATTAGAATAGAACAATGGAAGATGTTTCTTCTATAACTTTTGAGTGGGAAGTTCTACCTAAACCATGACGCAAACATAAAATGAAACAGTTGATTAATTGAACCTACTACAATTTTTAAAAATTTGTATATACATAGACCACTGAACTACATATGCAATTTAAAGACAAATGAGACTTTTGAAATAAATGTTTGCTATTTGTATCATAAAGGGCTAATTTCATAAATATATAAAAAGCTCTCACAAATCAATAAGATCAAGAGCACATAGAGAAATGGGGAAAAAGATATGAACAGGGAGTTTACAGAAAAAGAGTGATTGTTCTTAAAGAGGTCGAAAATCAAACTCTGTGCATAAAAAGAAAAACGTATTAAATGTACATTGAGAAACCATGGTTTTTTTGCCTATAAGATTAGCAAAGATGTAAAGCTTTGATGTCATCCCATGCTGAGACAAGGAGCTACTCTTGTGCATCGCAGGTGGCAGTGTGAAAAAGGACAATCCTGGTCTAATATTTACCAAAATTATAAAAGCATATTCCCTGTAACTCTTTCAGAAATTTTTCCTACAAATATACTCACACAATCCAAAGTAATATATGTTCACAGCCCAGATCCCTCCCTCGGGCCCCTCACCCAAGCCCAACTCCAGACGCACAGTCCAGGGTCGGCGAAGGAAGGAACAACCATCTGAAGAGGAATAATTGCCCTTGAAACAATTGCCTCCGCTCTTTCCATCTCATTAGTGCTGCACCCGCCCACCGGGCCTCTGCTCGAATCATCATGCTTTCCACCGTCCACTTTCCACTCAGCAAGCCCTTTAAAAGGTGGGCACCACCAGCTCTCAAGGAAGTCTGCACTTGTAGGACAGTGTGTGTGGTTAAAAATGTTTGCTTTTATTTTGAGCTGAAGTTCCATGGACCACATTGAACCTTCTTGAACATTATAGAATTCTGCTTCCTCTTCAACATCCATGAGCATATTTGAAAAGTCACAATCTTGGAAGTCAGCCCTGAGAAAATTCTTCATGAAACAAAAATGTCCTTAGTCTCCTTTATTTCCAATTATCTACTTTGACACTTTGGCTTTGCTTTCAATACAAGCTTCGTAGTTCCCCAGACTCCAAAGCGGCAATAGATAAATTTCTAAACAAGGAGAGCAAATACTGATATTTCCATTTCCAGTCAATGTAGCAGCACCAAAGAATGAAAGCCCAGCTTCTCAAAACACTTTTCACTGCATGGCTAAAAAAAAAAAAAAAAAAAAAAGTGGGCACCATATTTAACAACACTGAAAGGAAATATGGTAGCTTTATTTTCGGCTTAACACAATGGAACTCAGTAAAATATGTACGTTTTTTCGTTTTTTAATGTCACCATTCCTTACATACAAGCACAAGTAATAAAGTTTTTTTGTTTAAATGTTTAAGATGGTCACTCAACCCTGATCGGTGCAGAGAAGGGCAAAATATATCATACACTGTACTGAACCCCACCAACCATCTGCTCTGAATATGTAAGACACAAGTGGCTCCAGTGCCTCAGAAATTCACTCTTCCCTACATTCCACAGAGGGTAAGAGTCCATCACACTAAGTTTAATTCCACATACAATATGCTACTGATGTCCCCAGAAGATAATTTCTAAATATTGCCCTTCTTGCATGAAACCTTATTCACGGCTCTCGTGTCCTAAAAGTAAAGAATGTCTGCAGGCATCCATTTGATAACCGGAGGATTCAGAAACACTGCAAGAAATCTGGGTGCCTAAGGACAGTATAAAATACTTTCAAAGGTGAAAAATGGCCTTGGGGTAACATCATCTTCACACACACAGTGGTTCTAGCAGCCCATCCCAGCATCGGAGCAGTGACGAAATAGAGGGTATCTCCTCACCTTCTGCCACTTTCCTTTGCTCTCTCTCCACACTGGCCTTAAGAGAACTGACTGTCGCAAATCCTTTAAACTCAGTCTATCCTCAAAAATAGGCAAGAGGATATTATGAAGGAAAAATGAAATACTGCATCACCCTCCCAGCTAAGTGCTGGATGGAGGCTTGTGTGTTGTGGTTCTGGGGGTGCTGCAGACGATAGAATCCCATCACCCCCACGGGGTAACCCTCATTATAGGACTACAGAGAGGAGGGAAGAGAATTACAGAGCCCAGACCTTAAAATATAGACAGAAGTGAAATTGGCTTTCTCCTCCCAGCTTTAAAGAAACATGTTTTCAAGTAAAATCACATAAATGCTAACTCTAGTCTGAGCTCTTCAAGGACGAGGTGTTTCTTTGCAGTCATCTATGCTCTGTATCACCCACTGGAAGATCAGGCCCCCGTGGCCATGAAGGCAGGCAGCTGGGGCCCTTATCCGGATGATTCAGAAGAGAAGATAAAAAGCTCCTCTGCTTCAAACTGCCCAAATCATTTAGGAGCAAGAAAAAGGTGTTGTCTGAAATAGCCAGGAAATCGACACACACTTCCTTCCCCCATTTGCCGGTAAAGATCTGGCGAGACTGGGCTCCAACAGTCAGTTTTTCATCCTGGATTAAAATAGAACAAATTGACACAAACAGATGACTGTCTGGGAATGAAGGGAGACGTTGTCTCCTTTGAAGCTGATGGCAAGTAGAGTTCAATAATTGAAAGAGCAGAGCTTCGACTGCACCGTCTCTGCTGTTTCCTCCATTAAGCGGAGGGAGGCACAGGCACTCACCAACCCTTAGAGTCTTATTTTGAAGTGACCACCAGCCTTTCTTATCAACGTGTAGATTTCTAGCTCCATCTTTTCCAGTGTGGTCCCTCCAAAGGTCACACGTGTGGATTAGTAGTAAATTTTTCTCTGCCATCAGGTTTTCTTCCACTGATCAGCTTTTCTGGGTCCCTGAAGGTGCTTCCTCCACAGGAGACAATCACTTCCCCCGGGATTATTTATTTGTTTGTTTTCATTTTCTCGTTGGCGTTGTTTCCCCTTAACACCAAACACCCTCGATATAATTAATACCTCCCATAAAAGCACCTTGCAAAGGGTATCGCTGACTGCAGCTTACAGTGGTTACAAGAGAGACACGCTACATGGATTCAGACAAAAATATGAAGAGCTGTCTGGCTGTAGATGGATTTTATAATGTAGCTCTCGGGCCTCCTCAATCAGAAAGAAGGTGAGACTCTGAGTTATCACAGCCAACAGATCTGGCACATGGATTCAATTAGGCTGATGTGTTCTTTGTCTACGCTGAGTGCTAAGTGGGCACTTAGGACACATGATGAAGCCTGGGGAACATCATGTTGGCGGGGGTGGGCAGGTGCAGGGATTCCTCCCCTGGGCAGAAGTTCTCCTCCATACTGGATCTGAAACTCGGTGGGCTAGGGTGGACCACAGAGGAGGAAGATGCACAGTAGAGGTGGGTGATGGGGGGAGAGGCAGGGGCAGGGCGAGGCGGGACAGCAGAGTCTCAGCCAGGGTGCCACACGGTGAGGGAGGGACCAGCAGGGGCCCCCCTCTGTGGGAGCACAGCCCATTTCTCCTCTATAGAGAGCTGTGGTGAGAAAAGGCAAGTGACCCGAAGCTGCACGTGAAGTATAAGTATTTGGTATGACTTGCAAATGAGGCACTAAAACTACTCTTTTTAAAGGGAATGAGGCCAAGCTGAAATGACTAATTAATTGTTCTGAAAATACGACTGAAATGTATGTAAGCACAAAACAGGTCATGCTCATAAACCAAGAGACCCACTGCGCTGGTGATTTCACATCAGTCACCACTGACTTTGGGATCCACCTCCCAGCACTGAGGAAGGAAGCAGCCGGAAGAGCTAGGCAGTAGCAAAACCCACACCCAGGCTGAGCTTTCGGGGTCCCTTGTGCTACTCGAGAAAACAATTCCAGACAGGAGGGTGCATTTTATAATTTACTGGCGCTTGTTCTCTAGATAGTCCCCAATTTCGAGAGCTAATGCAGCGTCCGACAAAGACCTAATGCCCCTCTTCTGTGCCCAGGAGCCCAGGCCTGTGCTCTCCATGACCCATCACCAGCTTTCCTGAGCATTTGAGGAACCATCAGAACACAAATCCAAAGGCTTATACTGGCCCCGCTGACACGTCTGACATTTCACATCACAGAGCTATAAAATTCTAAGAGTCGTTCTGCAGCCGTGCCAACCAGCTGAGAAATGTACATCCCCCGTCCATGTCATCCTGTATTTGATCAGAGATGAAAGCAGCCCATTTTGAAAGGAAAGTGCATTAAAACATCTGATTCCTGGGATGTATTAAAGACAGCAGAGTCTAGCAGAGATCAAGGGGAAAGACATAACCAGTCAAGAGGGGAAAACACTTTGTTTCAGGAGGAAAACCAAGAATAAAGTGAGGTTGGTGATGCCTGTACAAATCTGTGCCATTTCCAGGGTGGTGAAATATTATGTAATCCCAGGATTTTAGTGCTGAAGGGACCTCAGAGGTCGTCTGGGTCAAGCCCTGTACTTACACATTGAGAATATGACCTCTGAAAAATTAAGGAAAAGGCTGTAGATTTTTAAATATATATGCATGGGGGAAAATTAGAAAATGGCGGTTTCTACTTCACTGGCTCTGAAATACATCTATTTCCTTACTGTTTCTTCATTGTGTGACACTCCCTGTTTTTAGAACCCTTTGATGTGAAATTATTCTGGATACTTAGAAAATGAACCACTGATTATCTGAAGGAACTGGACTTATTGCTACACAGTTAATCCACACAGCGTTCTGGGCTTAAAGTTCTTGTTTGTGTTTCTCAATAAAGCAAATTAAAAGGAATTTCCCTGGTGCATGATTTTAACATCAATATATTTTTTAAGTCCTAAAAGTAAAAAGTTTGAAAGACCGGTTCTATTTGTGTGATTTAGATATTCAAGATCCAATTTTGCTGGTTTGTTTTCAGATTACAAAACGACAAATTTCCAGGATAACCCATGTATGCTTTTAGCTATGTCAAGGGGGAAAGAACGAGAAGAAAAGGGTTCTTGGACGCAGATTGCCCTACAACAGGGTTTCTCAACCTGGAACCGCTGACATATTAGGTCAGATAATAGTCATCATGGGAGCTGCCCTGTGCATTGTGGGGTGTTTAGCAGCCTCCCTGGACACCGCCTACTAGGTGCCAGGAATCCCCTTGCCTCCAATGTGACAGCCAAAATGTCTCCAGACATTGCCAAGTGTCCCTGGGGAGGGAAGGGTGAAGACATCTCCAGTTGAGAACCACTGCCCTACAGAAAGGGACATCCAGAAACTGATGCGTTTAAAGCAAAATTGGAGTGGCAATTTTGGCTAAAGGAAACAGTGGCTAAAGGAAACAGCTTTAGTATAGGGATCTTATGTCAATGGAGGCTTTGGAATATAACTGTAGGTATGACCAGTCTACGAGAGAGTGGTATTATGTGATTCATTCTTGGGAGAATTTACACTAATAATAGTATTAATAATAACTGAGGTCTAGTGCTCTATCTGAACAGTGTCATTTAATCCTACCAGCAGCCCTTTGAGGAGGGCAGTATTTTTTATCCCCACTTTTCAGATGAGGAACAGCAGCCTTAAAGGAGGCATGGGCATAAGTTCTCACAAAGCCAGGATGTGGAAGATGGAGGAGCCAGCCTGGAGTTAAGTATCCCTCAGTTCTTGGTCTTCTCCACCCCCAGGTCTCACTGGTGGCCATTCCAACTCATAGGAGGTCATTTCCATAGAATGTCATTGACCTGACAGCTTCAGATTATGTTGTTTTGTTGGTCTATTTTTGTCATTTTGACCAGCAATGGTGAGCTATTCTACCTCTTTGTTCTACACTCATCTAGGACTCTAGGGAATTTGAACGTTTTAGCAATCACAATGCAGGTAAAAGCAGAGTGGATAGTCTGCAGGTTGACAAAGAGCGTTGTTCCATTTCCACAGCCTCAAATATCATCTCCCCAGAGCTCCCCCCAACCATGCATTCCAACACTTCAGCCATGGACCACTGCGATTTTCAAAGGTCAGTTAGAAATAGTCTTTCTTTTTTATTTTCATTCAAAGTGAAAAAGAAACCTAATGCTGAAAAGTAAGACTTAGATCCTTGAAGGACTGAGGCATCTGTAGAACACGCTCTTGAAATAAAATCTCAGCAAACAGGCAGCGTCCAGCCCCAGACAGTAACGGCCACGAGGAAACCAGAGCATCTGGCAGTTCAGATCCATCACCAGCTTTCAGAGGGGCCTCATGACTGATGAATAAACATTAACATTATAAATGAATATCAATAAATATTATGTGTGGGTGATTAATCATATGACAACAAAAATAATTGCAGGGGCACATTTCTGGATCAGACAAATGTTTGAAGTTGAAAATAATAAAATATGCTTTGCCCATAAGAAACTCTAAGGCCAACATTTACATAGACTCTTTCTCTTTTGTCTCTTTTCATTAATACTCTAGAAATGATGACGAAGGGAGAGCAAATTCTACCTTTGACAGGTGGACAGGGTGATGGTTTCCCAGTAAGCACGACTGGAGACACGGCCTGCAAACGACCTCCAAACAAACACACTCTCCGAACGACCCGGATCAGCAACATGCTATGTACCATCTAAAAGAAGTGAACAGGGCTTCCCTGGTGGCGCAGCGGTTGCGCGTCCGCCTGCCGATGCAGGGGAACCGGGTTCGCGCCCCGGTCCGGGAGGATCCCACGTGCCGCGGAGCGGCTGGGCCCGTGGGCCGTGGCCGCTGGGCCTGCGCGTCCGGAGCCTGTGCTCCGCCACGGGAGAGGCCACAACAGCGAGAGGCCCGCGTACCGCAAAAATAAATAAATAAATGAATAAAAATAACAATAAAAAATAAAAAAAGTGAACAATTTAGCTGTGGCAAGACATCTGTCACCCTGGAGAAAATACACATTAAGATGCTTAGATGTGACGTGTGACAGACGAAGAGGAAGCGCACTGTCACGGAGACAAAGGATTCAGTTCAATTTATCTGGGGAGGTGAGGCCAGGACAGCATCTCTCCGGGCGGCTGGCAGGGCAGCCCCGTGAACGATGCTGGTGGCCAGCGGCCATGAAGAAAGGATGGATTCAGCCACCATCTTTGGCCGGGCGGTTTTGACAAGCACTGCCCACAACCCAATGGCTATTTTCCAAAGCTGCTCTAAAAAGGCAACCCAAACGGGAATGCTATGTTTCGACATGTCAGGTCTGAGACTGAAATCAGGTTCAGGAAAGTCGGCCATGTTTTTCCCGATGATCTCTTTCATCCTCCCGTATGTCCATTGGCAAGTAATTAAAGGCACGTAGGCACGCGCATACATACGAGAGCAACTCGAGTCATAGTAATGTCACTGACGAGAAAAGTAATAAACAGGAAGAAATTAAAAGAACCTAATAGGCCCAGAAAGAAATCTTAACAGACTTAATCAGGAGAAACGGAATATTCTCCGGGCCCCGTTACAAAGAACGCTGGTGCCAAAAAACCGTGGCAGGAATGGGATCATTAAAATGGCTATGGGAAGGGCTGACAGATACACAGATGAAGCAGGGATATATCTGGACGAGACAAGTAGCCCCAGCAGAATTCAAATGGGAGATTCAAACCTAAAACAAGAGACGTGCCAGATGCAAAGAGGGCCAGCAAAGGGATGGAGTAATTGAATCTGTCCACTGCTGCACTGCCAGGAAACCTACAAGTTTCCCAGGCAGATCCGGGGACATCCAGCATCTTATTTCAGCTAATCACGTGCTCCTCTCTCTGACACCGTGCATATCGGCTGCAGAGCCGGGATTCTGAAGATGTGACAAGCCATTGGCGATGATTACTCACTTCGTAGACACGCGTACCAGCTCGCCCTACTAAGCAGACAGAATCGATCATTCGTGTAATACAGAAAAAGAGATTAGAGACAATGTGCTTCCCTGTTAGAATAATTCTCATGCTCATTGATAGATGGGTTCTTTTCAAATTGCTTGTGGCAGCATGCATTTAGCAACATCATGAATGTCTGTGTCCAGTGAGTAACCTTATCCTCAAGATATGTATTAGAGCATGCTGGAAAGTTTCATAATCAATTACCTAATCTATACCGGGAAAAGAAGGATGCTGGGGCCTCCCTGCTCCTTCAGATACACCCACCACATAATGGCCACCTTAAGGGAGTACTACCAGGTGCTGGATCTTTACATACAGTTTCCATTTATTTATAAACAAATATTGATAGAGTGGCCTCTCCATGCAAGCACTAGGGTGAAACTCTCCTCAGTGAGCTTGATGTCTAGTCCCCCAGTAAGTGGCAGAGCTGGGTCTCAAAGCCAAGCCAGTCTGCCGACAAAGCCCTGCTCTTTCAGCAATACATCCCACCTCCTGTGTTGGTGGAAGGCAGCCCGTCCAACAGAGCCTTCTGCTATGATGGAAACATTCTACATGCGCTGCCCGACATGGTAACCCCCAGCTGCACATGGCCAAGGAACACTGGAGATGTGGCTAGTGCCGCTGAAAAACTCCACATTTCACTTTATTTCATTTAAAATTTAATTTGAATAGCCTCATGTGGCTAGTAGCTGCTCTATTAGACAGTGCAGAAGGGGAACTACTGACCCAAGATATCCTAACAACAAGTAATAACTTTACAGTCAACAAGTAATAACTTTAAACTCAAAGGATGGGGAGCCATGGCGACTGCAGTTGTTGCCAGCACAAGGAGCGACCTGGGGGGCAAGGCTGCCTCTGCTGCACAACACAGCTGCTGCAGCTCCTGTCCCTTCTCACTACAAAACCGGATCATAATTCCCCTGAAATCAGGTCATCATTTAACTTCTAAAAATGTGTCAGATCCTTGGATCCCCAAGTGCCATCTTCACTTTAAAGTATATATTTACTTTCACATAAGTCGTCCATGAAAAACATCTAAAGAAAAACTAGACGATGAAGAAAAGGAAAGGACACAGCACCCCAGTCCCATTATCTTGTCTCCTGGCTATCTTCCCACAGTTCATATGCCTACTTATACACCCATGTTACCATCTTCTTTTTTTTAACTTTCTAAAAATTAGATTACTCTCAACATCCTCTTCTGGGTCCTGCCCTTCTCACTTATCAATTCTTCATGAACACCTTGAGGAACAGAGAATTATTTTAAATACTTTCCTCACTTTTCAAAATATATTTAGGAACACACAATTACTTTACATTCTTGCATAATGTTCTCTTTTCTAGGCATACACTGGTTCATTTACGCAATCCCCTATTTGGGATAAGTTGGGCTGCTTCTAAGATTTTGCTATCACAAATAATGGTGGAATAATTTCTGTGTACACATTCATACACTTGACTCTCTCCTTTCAAAAAAGTTCGCCAAATAAAATTGCTGAGTAAAAAAGACAATTGCTGGTTCTTAGGACTTTAGATTCTGATCACTAAATTGTCCTCTCCAAAAAAAAAAAAAAAGTATCAATTGACACTGAACTGCAGACAGCTCCTCCAAAAGCGTTCCTTGCTCTGAGCCTACATGTCTTTCTGTAATTTCCCCCTCTAACACTTACAGTCAGCTGGGACAAACCTCGCAGCTCATCAGTCTGACATCCCATGAATATTTGAAGATAGCTAGAAATCTCCCCAAAGTCTTATTTTTTAGTTAAATATTTCACATCCTTTGAACATTCCTCATGTAAAATGGGTCCTAATCCAGTTTGTTTATGCCCCCGTTAAAGTAGTGCCCGGATTCAAATAACAAAATCGAGATAATAGTAACTTTCATTTGATGGGTAGGGACCATGTGTGAGATTCTATTCTAAAGGTTTCAGATTTGCTCTGAGCCTGTGATCCCTGTTCTGGACTGAGTGATGGTCCCTCATATGTGGAAGCCCTACCCTCCAAGTTGACTGTATTTGGAGATGGGACTTTAGGAGGAGGTTAATGTTAAATGAAGTCATAAGGGTGGGGCCCTGATCCAACAGGGTTAGTGTCCTTACAAGAAGAGACACCAGCTCTCTGCCAGGTGAGAAGGTGGCTGTCTGTCTGCACTCCAGGAAGGGAGGTCTCACCAGGAATGAAACTGACCAGCACTTTGATCGGGAACTGTCAGCCTTCTGTGGTTCCAGCCACCCAGTCCGTGGCATTTGTCATGAGCAGACTTAGCTGAGCAGACTTAGCCTGAGCAGACTAGGGCAGTGCCATTTATCCTCAAAGTATCTCAAAAGGTAGTTGCTGCTCTCATCCCCATTTGACAGAGGGGAAACTGAGGCACGGGGAGCTTGAATAACCTACTCAAGATCCTCACATCGCCAGGAAGGAGTAGAGGAGGGATTTGAACCCAGGCAAACAGACTCTGGAACCCACACTCTTAAATCCCATGGTGTGTATACCACCTCTTATCTCTAGACACCACCTCCCTGGTCAATATTAAGATGAGCACCTCCTCGGTCTAGAGTTAATACCTTTATTAATGCCGCTCGAGTTCTTTCAGCAACCCCATCACAGCAGTAACATACTTAGTATTGTGTCTGCTAAAACCTCTAAGTTCTTTTCCACATACACTTTAGCTAAGCCATGATTTTCCCATACCTGAAATGCAACTGGGATTTTTGCTAGCAAATGCACTTAGCGCAATTGAATTCTCTGCAGTTCTAGAATTGCTCCACATTTCAATGTATCAAGATCTTTGGGGGTCCTGGTTCAAAACCCCCTCATAAGTTTTGTGCTATTCACACAGTAAATAAGCCTGCTTTATGTGGAGGAAGTGTGCCTTATAACCCGTGAAATGTTATGCATATTCGTCATGGTTATTAAATATTTCCATCCAGGTCATTGATTAATAAATAGGGCCAATGAGGGAACCCTGGAAGAGAAAACTGAAAACCTCTCCATAAGTGTTTTTGCAACTTTTAAAATGCATGCTCCGCTTTTAAGAATATTACGAATGTGTCCCCCACCTTTCTTTTCCTTGGTTGAAGGAAAAGAACTCAGCATTATTTTTGAATAAAAACGTACTCTTCTTTAAAAGAGAAAACTCTGAGTATGTATGCGAAGCATGATAAATTGCACCATACATAAAACAAAGACTTTATTGCGCTTTGCTTTCTATTTTTGCATTATGAAAACAGTATGTACATGTTTTGCTTTCCAAATATAAATACAGCACGCAGCGCATCCTCCCTGAGATGCCAGGGTTTTAGCTTAAATGGAGAGTTTCCACCCTCTTTGCCTCCACACCCCTGCCCCACCGCCCTGCCCAGTGCTGAGAGCCACATCCCACCTCAGGGTGACTTTTCTGACCTTGGGTCAGAAAAGCACTTTCTAGACTGTGCCCTCTGCCATACTACCCGAGTGTTACCAGCTTCCCTTCAAGAAGCCCAGCACTGAGCACAGGTCCCAGAGTGATGTGGACAGTCACGTGCTGGGGCCTAGACACTGTCTTTTTGGCAAGTTCAGGGTCCTGCTGCTGTTATACTCTCCCTTTCTTTTTCTTCCAGAACCCTCATACTATGCCTTCCTCCAGGGAAACACGAAGCGGCCACGCAGGAGTGTGAACCACACAAGGTAAAGCCCAGGCAGCCACCTCCCTGATGCCCGTGCTGGCACAGCTGTCAAGTGCACAGGGCTTCTCAAGGACATTCAGCTCCATCCAGGCTGCTGTGTCCACCTTCAGTCCCAACCTTAGGGTCACTTTTGCTCCTTGATGTCCTCCAGGTTTCCAAGGAAACAGAACTCTATGATCTCCGAGCCCCCAGTTCACCGTTTTGGCTTCAGCTGCCCTCGGCAAAGCCCTTACATTGCTTTCAGTGGTTCCCCAGGGTCTGTCCCCAGGTTTTCCTGGACAGTCTCTCCTCCGGCCTGAGAATCTGATGCGGACTTTTTGCTGAGCCTCCAAACAATGTCTTCACTGCAATCCAACTCTTCCTCTTCTCTCTCTCTAAAAGCCTTGAGCAGCGTTGGTTGCCAGCAACCTGGTCTCCACTACGGCGCAATGAGACCGCTCACGGCCACGGGCGCAGCTGACCCGTCAGTGTTCCTCCAACACCAGTGTCTGCCCAGCAATGAATATCACTCCTCGGTTGTCCCCACCACAAGGGGACACACCTGAGCCGCTGCGCTTCACGGGCCACAGGCTGGTCTGTACATATGAACGCATGTGCCACGTCTGTGCATCCAGACAAGCCAGCAGCATCTTTCAGTTTAAGAAGCAAAAGGGAGCAAAGTGACCCAGGGAGGCTCGTGATGCCTCAAGGTGCCTTCGGAGAAGCATCCCAGGCCCTGTGACAGCCGGGCTTCCCCTTAGGTCCCCACTCTCTGTTTTGGCTATTAGCCTCTTACTCTGGTGGACCGTCATGGGTTGAACTGTGTCCTGCTTAAGTTCATATATTGAAATCGGAGCCCCAAGTACCTCCGAATTTGACCATATTTAGAGATGGAGCCTTTAAAGAGGCAATTCAGGTACAAAGGTGGTTAGGGAGCCTCTGATCCAGTATGACTGGTGTCCTGATAAGAAGAGATCAGTCTTTTCATGGCTGAGTAATAGTCCCTTGTATATACGTATCACATCCTCTTGATCCATTCACCTGTCAATGGACATTTTGGTTGCTTCCATGTCTTGGCTATTGTAAATAGTGCTGCTATGAACATTGGGGTGAATGTATCTTTTTGAATTAAGAGTTTTCTCCAGATACATGCCCATGAGTGGGACTGCTGGATCATATGGTAGCTCTATTTTTCGTTTTTTAAGGACCCTCCATACTGTTCTCCATAGTGGCTGCACCAATTTACATTCCCACCAACAGTGTAGGAGGGTTCCCTTCTCTCCACACCCTCTCCAGCGTTTATTATTTATAGACATTTTGATGATGACCATTCTGACCAGAGTGAAGTGATACCCCATTGTAGTTTTGATTTGCATTTCTCTAATAATTAGCGATGTTTCCCATTTTTTTCATGAGCCTGCTGGCCATCTGTGTGTCTTCTTTGGAGAAATGTCTGTTTAGATCTTCTGCCTATTTTTGATGGTGTTGCTTGTTTTTTTTTTTTTTTTTTTGATGTTGAGCTGTTTGCAGCAAAATGGATAGACCTAGAGATTATCATACTAAGTGAAGTAAGCCAGACAAAGACAAACATCATGTGATATCCCTTATATGTGGAATCTAAAAAAAGATGCAAACGAACCTATTTACAAAACAGAAATAGACCCACAGACATCATAAACAAACTTGTGATTACCAAAGAGTAAAGGGAGGGAGGGATAAACTACGAGGTTGGGATTAACACGTACACACTACTATCTACAAGATGGATAATCCTCAAGGCTTTACCGTACAGCACAGGGAACTCTACTCAGTGTTTTGTGATAACCTATAAGGGAAAAGAAGCTGAAAAAGAATATATATATATAACTGAATCACTGAGCTGCACCCCTGAAACTAACACAACATTGTAACTCAACTCTACTCTAATAATAAAAACAAGAAGAGATCAGGACACAGGCACACAGAGAGGGGTGGCCTTTTGAGGACACTGCAGAAGAGGAACCTCCACCACCCAGGGAGAGACGCCCTCAAGGGGCTGACATCTTGATCTGGGACGTCCTCCACCAAGATTGTGGCCAAACGCACTTCAGTTGTACCAGTCCCTCGGTCTGTGGCACTTGGCTCTGGAAGGCCCAGCAGACCCACACATAGATGAGTGTGATCTTCTTTTTATCTGATGGGTGTGATCCAACAGCGTAAGTACTTTTCTGCAGAGTTTTACACCTTAATGGCCCCTCAGCTCACAATAGCTATAGTAACAGGTGGACACAAGGCTTGATGTCACCGCAGGACCTTCGACTGTGGGCTGAAAAACTGAAGTGCTTGGTCAAAGTGTCCAAGCAGGTGCAACCTCCTTCCTGCCTGAGTGCCCTGGGGGGGTGGGTGCGTCCTTCCCTCTCCGCCCCTCCCGTCAGTGTGGCAGGATCCACTCTTAACAGCAGCAGCAGAAGCAGCGTTGGGGCCCTTCAATGACGTGCTGGCTAAAAACATTATTCTCTTGCTTCTGGAAGCGTTGCCCCCCCACCAAGAGGAGTCTATGACATGTATTAGTCTCAGAAGTCACTCTTTGGGAGGTGACGCAGGGTGGAGAGGTGGGCCTTGGAGCCCTCCACCTCCCAGCTTGAGCTTCTTCCAGCGTTTTCTTCTCTGCCAGGGAAACAACCCAGCCCCACGCCGTCCCAGAGGCCAAGCCACTGTCACAGGAACAGATAGAGGAAATCTCAGGCTCCTAGACAGCATCTTATATGTATAAGGAAAATCCTTTTTTTCTTTTTCAAAAAATCCATTTATTTTCTCAGCAAAAGCCGATACCCAAGAAAAAATTCAGAATTTTTGAAAGAGGTGGGTCCCTGGCAGCTGACCCCAGCACAGACCGGAGTGGACACAGCCAGGCCTCCTAACCCTGTTGCCACTGGTCATCGGATGGCTGTGGGCCAGCCACCACCCGGGAGGGGGACACCCCAGGCCGTCTGCCACTGGCATCCCTACAGCTGGGGCAGCCCACATCGCTGGCGGGGCCTGGCGGCCTGTCACGGCACCCCACACGGGGGAATCTAGAAGGCGGTGCTTTGCTTTCTCAAAGTGTTTCCTGCAGGGCCTTTTGAGCGTAAAGTCCCGTAGAGCAGTGCTTCTCAAGCCTTTCCCTGCTTCCCAGAAGTAATGGCAGGCGCTGCCCCAGGGGCTGTGATGGGTAAGGGTCTGGAGGGGGCCAGGAGGGAGAGCAAGGGACGCCCGCAGCAGGAAGCACATCCGTTTTATTCTGCTTTTACATATTAGGTTCTTAGATCCAATTTTATTTGAAAAACAGTTTCCATGGTTTTCTAAAAAAGTTGAAGAACCACCAAGATTTATTTTGTAAAATAGGAAACCAACGCCGCACGAGTTGAGTCGTTACCCATCCAAGGCCAAGAGTGACCTTGTCCAAAGTCGAGTAGGATGCGGACCTGGGGCTCATCTTCTGTCTTGACGTCCAGCACTGAACAAGGGACCTGCAGGGCTCAGGGCCACATCTGTGGTCCGAGCCTGGAGGCCTGGCAGCGAAAAGCGGCCAGTTCAGGACACCGTTAGCTCACCCTCCCCAGCGCACAGCACCCCCTTTTCCTCCCAGGGTGCCCAGAGCCCTCCACGCCATCTCCCCATCCCAATTTCTCACGTGTCAGGCAGACTGTGACCCGAAAGTCATCTCTCTCTTCAACTTCACTCGAAAATTTCTATCGCTTTGGTCCTTTCTTTTTATCAGCAACATGAGTGAAGACCTCTGACATGTAATTTCAGAGGAAGCAATAGAGACAGCTCAGACTTTTGCAACAACACGCGCACACGTGCACACGCACACAAACACACACACACGCGGAGGCTGACTGCACGGCGATTTCTCGCTGGTCAGCCCTTCTGAGTCCCACCAGGACTGGTGCTGTCATGAGTTCAGCCCTAGAATCACGAGCTGCAGAGAGCGCGGTGTCTCAGGGCAAAGAAATGTGGTCCAAACAGGTGGAAGGCATGAAACCTCTAAGATGCTTAAATCTTGGATGCTCCCAGGAGCATCAAGGTTACAAAAACAATCAGGCAAATAAACAAACCGACCCGCTCAGTGATGTCGGAGTCGGGGAAAGCAGTTAGCACAGAACCCGAAGGAAATCTTTCTCGATTTGCAAGTGTCTTCGTGGTATCTCCTTCCGGATAATATTTTTAGCAAAAGTGAAGTGTGCTTTGTTTTTCTTTCCCCGGGGTTTAGAGAGATGGGGGGTGAGGGGGATGAACTGAATCTAATTAAAAATTCTACAGATATACATACCAGGAAATGAATTAAGATGATAATTTTAGGGTTGTGATGAAAATGCCCCACTTCCAGGATCATGCATGGTGGTGCAGGGGGGCAGGATGCCCTAGATCCCATAGGGTATCCTGAAGCTCTAAAAGCTGGGAAATGAATGAAGATGATACTTGTAGTGTAGAAGCTAGGATCTCCTGTACTCTGTCAATAAAAAGACAGGCTGTGCAACTCTGAGTCCTTGAGCCTTTATCCCTCAGCATCAGGGCTTTGGAGCATGGGATTGTTTGGTGTATGTGCTGTCCCTGGCTGGTGTCTACCTTCTGGCGTGGAAATATGCAGGCAGCATTCCCATTTCAACTTAGTTCAGCTGTGCAAATTAGCAAACAGCCACTGGCTGGGGGCCGAGCAGAAATTAGGCCAAAGTTGTAAAAGGCACCAAAGACTTACGTATAGCCGTCAGTAGGATTGATTGACTTAGTACCATACATATTTCTAAACCCACAAGACATTGGACTTCTTTAGTCCCTTTATAAATTCTATAAATTACAAATTCAACCCCAAGAAAGTATGCAGGCATATTAGTTTGCCAGGGTGGCCGTAACAAGCACCGCAGACTGGGCTGTTTAAACAACAAAAATGTATAGTCTCAGAGTCTGGAGGCCGGAAGGCCGAGAGCAAGGTGTCCGCAGGTGGGTTCCTTCTGAGGCCATGAGGGAGGACCTGCCCGGGCCTCTCCCCCAACGTCTGGTGGTTCCTTGGCTTCTAGAAACATCACCCCATCTCTGCCCCCATCTTCAGACAATGCTCTCCCTATGCGTGTCTGGGTCCAAATTTCCCCTTTTTGTAAGGATGACATCACATTGGATTAGGGGCCCGCCCTGCTCCAGCAGGACCACATCTTAACTAATAATTACGTCTGCAGCAACCCCACTTTCCAAATAAGGACACCTTCTGAGGCCCTGGGGGTTAGGGCTTCCACATATGAATTTGGGGAGAACACAATCCAACGTCTAACAGTAAGGACTCTTATAAAGTAAATTAGCATAATTTTACCCTTACCTGGCATAAACTCTTTTTCTCTAAGGAAGTGACTTTGCAACCTAGAATCTCTTCTGATTCTAGTCCCATTGTCATTAAAATGGAAAATGGGACCCAATTTCTTTTGAGCATGTAAAAAAATCTTGGAGAGATTTATGGCCATTCTCACAGGAACAATTCTGGGAATGATGTGTGGAGAATATAAGCAGAAAATACTTCTTTCTAAAAAGGAGCAGCTTTCAGGACAGGCCTGGATAGCTAACCAGGCAAAATGCCTGAGTCGCTCTATTAACCACGAAGCCGTGGAGGGACAGGCGCCTGGGTTTCTCCTCGGCAGCTTGGAAGGCTCGGCCTGGACCACCACCAGACAGGGCCCTCCAGCCGCCGTTCTGCAGCCACCCATGCCTCTGTTTCAGTGACATGCTTCTGTGCCATTCTAGAATGGGCCCATCTGAATCTTCAAGGTTCTTTTTGACTTTTTGATTTTATTTTTCTAAACAAGTTTTGCAAAATTCAGTAAATGCAAAATGTCAGAAGCTGTTCTGCAAAACCTTGAAAATGCAGGCCTAACATTTCAGCCACAGGATAAAATGGTAAGGGGTTGAGTGAGAAGGCAGTTAATGGAGAGCAGAGGCTAATTCCAGCACATCTTATGATACGATATCGTATAAAACTGTCATCCTATTCAGGTAACATAGTATGAGCATCCAATGCAGGGTAATAAAATTATTTTGTACAGAATTTCAAGATAAATATTTGCTAAATTATCTCATTTCAGGGATAGCTTGACTGAGTCATTGGCAATTTCTCTGTGACAGGGAACTTAGGTTAATTCACGTCCGTTCCCTTCTACGTGGAGCATAGTCCTTGTTCATGCAAACAAAGATGACAGTAAATAGAATTTGTTTTGAACTTTTATGCAAAAAAGTGATTTATGTTATACTATAGATGTCATAGCTTCTTTTTCTTTATACCAGATCTTTTGACATTTGGTTTCCTTCCTTTTCGATTTGCTTTTTAACTTTTAAAACTGTTTTATTTGCTTTCCTTTGCTGGGATGGAGAATTGGAAGTCTGAGTTTGTGGAATAGAGTGAGAATACTAAAAACTAAAACAGTTAGAAATTTAAGGTACATGTGGGAGGGCATCCAGTTTCAACTCAAAGATGTGGGAAGTTGGAACAAGTGTTGGTCTCAGCCTCACAGGGAGAGAGAAGCATGGCAAATGGAAGAGTCTGGACTTCTCTTGAGCCTATCAGAGAACCAGGGTTACAGGGCAAACAACTAACATGCAATCTGGGGAGAGACTGGCACCAGATATAGCAGAAGCAAGACCTGAGCATTTGCTTCCCTGGGGCAGAGACACTCCTGGATGCCAGGTGAGCTGCTGCTGTGGCCTGAATTATGTCTTCAAAATCCTTACACTGAAGCCCTAAACCCCAATGTGATGGTATTTGGAGACAGAGTCTCTGGGAGGTAATTAGATAAGGTTAAAGGGGGGGGCGGTGGTTCTCTTGATGGGATTAGTGCCCTTATAAGGAAAGACCCCAGAGAACTTGTTCTCTGATGATGCTAGCCCCCCAGGCTCCGACTTCCAGCCCCCAGAACTATAATTTTCAGCAGGTAAAAAAGCATGGTCTGTCATTGTGAGGAAATTATGCCCAGTCTCTATGCCAAACGATATTGAGTATTTCCTGGACATTTTGATGAAATGGCTGGCTGGGGTAGCCATATCCCAATTTCTAATGGCATCAAGAAAAGTTAAATGTCACATCCAAAGCTCATTTCACGGTGCCCTACATCAGTGGTCCATGCAGACTTATGGGACTGGGCAACCCTGGAACTGCCCATCCGTCTCAGACATGTGGCATTTCAACAGAAGATGCGGTTATCTCAATCCCAAATCGGATGTCTTACGGCCTGAGATGGCGTGATAGGTCTCAAGCCTGCAAGATAATGGAGATGTTCACTGGTGGTGACCATCCTAGGGGAATGTGAAATCACGGAGGAGCTTCTCTCAATAGGTGTCCAAGTCCCCCAACTCATAGAATGTTCAAGATTAAACTCCTCTCCCACCATTTATTTATCTGTGGGTCCGAAACCTCACAGAGTTATTTATCACTTCAGACTTCCTAATGGATGCTATCTTTATATTCGATATTCACCCATTCATCTTGTTTTGGCCTACCTGTCTGCATTTCAGGCTCACAAACCTTGACGTGGAGCTGAAGTGAGGAAACGCTGAACTCTGGAAAGACATTCAGGCTATGTTACTATTTTTCCCGTTTAGCACAGTCTACAGAATTGCAGAGCTTAAACATTAACATTGTTAAAGCACTTCATGCCCTGCTGAAAGGTAGTGAAAATTCTCAGTCAATCTAAACCCACACTTAGCACTTATGCACCAGAGTAAGGAGGAAGTGCTTGGCAAATCGCTAATTTTTGACAGTGTAACGAAAAGGTAGGGCACTCCACAGGCGGAAGCAAGGGGGGTGTGCTTTGTCCGATAGAAAAGGATCACAGGAGCTTCCCTGGTGGCGTAGTCGTTGAGAATCTGCCTGCCAGTGCAGGGGACACGGGTTCGAGCCCTGGTCCGGGAAGATCCCACATGCCGCGGAGCAACGAGGCCCGTGAGCCACAACTACTGAGCCTGCGCATCCGGAGCCTGTGCTCCGTAACGAGAGGGGCCGCGATAGTGAGAGGCCCGCGCACCGCGATGAAGAGTGGCCTCCGCTCGCCGCAACTAGAGAAAGCCCTCGCACAGAAACGGAGACCCAACACAGCCAAAAATAAATAAATAAATAAATAAATAAATAAATAAATAAATATTTTTTAAAAAAGAAAAGAAAAGGATCACAGGATGCTAAGTGTAAAACCCTGATTAACCATACGCACAGTCATCCTTGATCAAAAGATGACCAGGCTGGACCTGAGTCAGACATCAAATTTATACCTGAAAATTATTCGATTCTGCTCTGCCTTCCAGTAAAGCTGCACCTAAATCATTTCCCACCAGATGAGATGTTGTTATGCTTTAAGATGTTCCCGGGATTGCTGGGATCACCATTTTCCGTGCCGGGACCACAAGCTCCTGAAATCAGAGTGTGAAACCGCAGTGATCCAGTAGGTAAGACTGATTTGTGTCTTTATTCAATACTCTTTAATTTAGATCCATTTGGTAAAGGAGCGATTCGGAATCAGACGTGTATTTCAGAAATCACTTGGGGAGCCTTTTCAAGCTCTATATCCGTATGCTCCAACCCAAAGCTAAAAAATCAGTATGTGTGCACACACACACACACACACACACACACACACTCACTTCAATAACTAAATTACAATACATAAATCTGGTACCAAAATTACAATGTAATTATATTTCAGAAAGCTAGTCAAATACAATTCCACTTATATTTTAAACAATATTTGATCAAACAAAAAGCAGGGCCGTGAGCTGGTGACAGGTGTGAAGTTTCCTCTTGGTCAGTGCCCAGGAGGTTAGATGTGCTCCGCAGAATCTGAGGTGCACACGTGGTTCTTTGAAAACAATCAGGATTACTCTACTACAAACAAAGGCTAAAAACTTAGCCCGGGATGTCTGCTGGTCCCTGTGCTGTGCGCCTCCATCCACGACCCCGCTTACATGACGCACCAGCTTCCCGGGGAGTCATTGCCGTTACCCTGGTTTCACAAATGAAAGAAACTGTGACTTAAGGAGTTGATGCAAATGAACCAAAATCTCACACCTGTCACTTAACTTTTTCTGGGCCTCAGTTTCCCCTTCTGATAAGAATTCTTCTAAGCCTGCCTCAGAGGGTCGTTACAAAGATTAAATAAAATTGTGTATTATAGCCCTTTCCACAGTAGCTAACACCCATTAAGCATTCAATAAAAGGTGTTCGATAAACCCGAATGTTTTATGAACGAGACAATACCACGGTCCCAAACAGGACACAGAGAAAGAACTGTGTCAGTCTATACAGATAAAGATATGTAAAGAGTGTGCGGAAAAACATGTTTTAATGTTATTGACCTCTTTAATGACACACCTCGGGAGACTGCACACTTGCTCTCACAATGCTTTTGACAGCAAAAACAAAAAAAACCCAGAAAAGCCACACACACAAAGTGCTTTTCTATGCCTCTCAACCCACAGGGCTCTGTGTAAGGGAATGATGTCTGAGAGCAAATGCTACACGAAGTAAGAAATCATTATGAGTGCCCAGATGGAGAATTGTGGGAATAGGCCAAAAGCTTGTCAAAACTTCAACATGGTTTTTTTAAAAAATCATAAAAATCATTTAACCATGCGATTTTTGAACTACATTCTGACAATTTCCTTAAATAAGGGCTGTGTCTACAACAGACCTGATTTCAAATCCATTTTATGCATTCAGTGGTCTAAGTCAACTTCATCCTGCACAGAATACCATATTTTTTCAGAACAAATTCTCATAGATAACATTCATGTCGGAGCGCACCCATAATACGTTATTTAAGAAATATTGATACTTTCCCAGTGTTTTACAATTTGTACCACTCAGTTCATAAGAGGACAACATCCCAATTTAGGGGAAGTGTGAAAGAGCCCAGGCTCTGGTTATTCTTTCCACGTATTTCTGCTCAAGTATTTATAATCATTAGAAAGAAACAAACTCTATACTTGAACACAGACAACCAAGCAGGACAAATAAGAAGAAATGTTTGTCACAAGCCTCCAAATACCCTAAATAGGCTCCAAAAAGGAACAGAAAGGCACAGAAGGAACTTCTGTAAATACAGTCAAATGACAAATTAACCTAAAACTCAACTGAGAAAGAAGGATTACTGTGTTCACTTCCTCAGCATCTCAGTTGAATTGAGAGTAATTGAACCCCAGTATAAAAAAGGCTTGGGTTTCCTTTGATGGGATCATATATGTCCCTTTGTTTTGTGCAAATGGTTTACGTTTCCTGCCCACAAGTGTGCCTATCCAGTCCAGGAATATCCAAGGATGTCAACTTATATGTGTACCTCTTGGGCAAACACTGAAACTCATATTTTGAGAAGTCGAGTGAATCAGGATAATAAAGCATTTATCCACTCAGCAAGTATTTCAGTGCCTTCAATCTATAGGCAAAATAAAGATGAAAATGGCCATGATGTGTCGCCTGGGAACTTGTGATCTACTTATGAAAAGTATGCAAGTAACTGAGTTATAGGCCCCAAATATAATAAGGACTTAACAGGAAGATATAAAAGTGGTCAGAGTTCTGGGTGCAAAGTAGTCGTTTTGGGGTAAGTGAAGGTCTTCATGCCCCCTTGGGGGTTATCGACCTGGCCCATAAGCCTTAGTTTGCTTTTTTATCTTTTCTTATTTTCTTCTTTTTCTTAACTTACCTTTGTGGTTGTTGCTACCATTTCTAAGAATTATGTGAGTGATCTTATCCTATAGACGAAGTTAGGAAAGCAATTTTCTGATTGAAAAGCAACTGAAAATATTTATTCAGAAAGAAAATATTATTTTAAAAAGATATTGAAGCTGATCTTCTAACATTTAGGAGAGTGTTAGCTATTAACACATTAAAAGTAGGCACGCTATAAACTCAGCAATTCCCCCTGTATCTCAGAAATTTGACTTAAAAATGTGAACAGAGACTAGTGGTCACAGAGTTTTAAATGTGTTTTTCAAGTTCTGTTTATAATCCTGGAGTTAACCTGAATGTCCAGCAGTTGTGGCATAATTAAATTATTGATATCTGTACCATGGACGGCTCCACAGCCACTAAAAATTACATGGTAGAAAATATAAAAAGCCATGAACACATATTGAAGTTATATTTTTCAATGCAAAAGCAAATAATAAAGTTGATTACAGTGTATACGAATACCTTCAAACAGTTTAACAGAGAGACAGAGACAAAAGAAAGAGGGGGTGGGAAGGAAAGAAAGAAAGAAAGAAAGAAAGCGAGAGAGAGAGAAAGGAAGGAAGGAAGGAAGAAAGAAAGAAAGAGAAAGAAAGAAAGAGAAAGAAAGGAAGGAAGGAAGGAAGGAAGAAAGAAAGAAAGAAAAGTAGCTGCAGTGTGTGTCTCCAGCTATTGGGATCAAATCCAGTTGTGGGCATTTCTGCTGATCTGTATTTTTTTTTTTTTTTTACCATGAACATGTATTGCTTGAAGAAAAAAACTGTTTAACTTAACATAAAATAATTTATTAACTTTAAGAACAAAAACAAACAAACAAAAAATGTCCTTTGTGCAAACTCCAGATTAGCCCGATTCTCTGACCTTGTGAAACTTCTTCTTTCATTTTCTCTGAAATATTATAGCACCTCATGCTTGTGGCATTACTGCCCCATCCTGCAGAAGTCACAAGCTTCTTAGAATTGTCACCTCAAATCCCAGGACAAAGTTGTTTCGTCCCACAGACATCCTCCCCACCCCATGTTAATTTTGAAGATCTGACCTTCAAGTTGGAAGCACTTCTCAGGAGACTATGCTAGGACACCCTCTGGATCTTTTCACCCACAGGGTGGGGGAGACGGCCAGTGTGAAAGACGTTTTCCATTTCAGAGCAACCAGTCCATCTCCTGCTCCTCTCCCTCCCTCCATCACCATGGGCCGAAGGACCCCAAGGCAAAAGCCCTAGCTTCTGCAGAGACGCCTAACTCATCAGTCATGCAGGATGTTCCATTGACTCTGTCCCCAACTCACAGAGCAAATACAGATGGAGACTCAAACCCGGAAGAGCTGGGGCTCCAAAAACCCTTAAGATGGGAAAACTATCAACTTTGGTTTGCTTTAATAACTGTTTCTTCCTCTTTTCAGCCTTTCACAGTCCATCAGCATTGGTGCCAGCGCCTGGTGTGCGGCATTGCTAAGAACACCACAAGGATAGAGAACCCACCAAATAGAAGGTGATGGCTTACTAGAACAGATTCACAAATGGTGGGGGGATTCTGTGAATTTCCCACTGGCTCCGAAGGAGATCTCGCCCACCTTGCCTTTTCTGGTCACTTCCGTCGACTAACTATTGGCATTTATACTGTTGAAAACACACACCTTTCTTTACATCCGACAAGTTGAGTAACATTGTCTTAATTGGCCTCTTTCTGAGTAAGCTATCAGCATGGTTAAATAAAAATTTCAAGTCCTCTTTCAAATAACAATGGGTAACTTAAAGAAGTTTGTTCTTCACTCGTTCAACCAATACTGACCGAGATTCACTCTGTGAGCAAGACCAGGCCAGGTTGCTTTTGGAGCCACTTTTTTGCTTTCAAGGGTGGCTGGAGAATTTGATAGTCGGCGTATGACATGTTCTGCGTATTTCAGCATAATCTCACTGTCAGATTTATTTCCGGCAAAAGGGCTTCTTCAGTGGGTTTCACTGGAAATCCCACCCATGAAGGTGAGATTCTATTAAAAAGCCCTCCAAAGTGCAGCTTTGGGAAGGACAGAGGCAGCATTCTGTAATATAACCAGCGATGGTCTAGTTCACTTGTTGGTGCTGCCCCTGAAATTTAAATCTCAAGACAGTGACTGATGTTCTTTCAGGCTTGCTGAATTATGGGCAGAAAGAAATCATGTTGCATCAGATACTGGGAGGCAGACGGTCAGGAGTCTATAACACAGTCCTTGTTAGAATGGATACAGGAGTCCTTATCTTGCAATGTGGAGACAGAGTCCCTGGATGCGTAAGAGGCATAACGTATGAACTGGAAGATCCCAGTACTCTAGGTCTTAATACTATACTGCTTGACATATCATCACTATTTAGTATTACTCAAATAATATAATATTCAAGAGAGGATACAAGAAAAATCTTTCCAAAGAAATTCAAATTAAAACAAAAAAGTAATGTCATTTTCTTAAAACTAAGAAACATTTTAAAATAATAATAATTGTTTACTACTTATCAATTAATATATGGCATCCTTTTATAGCTATGAAAGCATGCAAATTTCCCCAAACTTCTCAAGTGTAAGTATAGTTTCATCAGTTAATCTCACTTCTTGGAATCCATCCTACGAGAAAGCTGTTAAATATGGAAAACATTTAAGGCACAAAAACGTTCATTACAGATTCATAATAACTAATCTTTTAAAATGAGGATTAAGAGAAGTGTATACGAATGTAGAACCATGCACATGATAAAGTGTTGGAGGGTTTTGTAAGCAGGGTTTAGTATGAGCAGAATTATGTAGAACAAACAAAACTTGTATAAAAATAGCCTTGCACAGAGTACACCAAGGTATTCATGACTCTATTTGCCTGTAGGTGGCAGGACCATGGCTGATATTTTCCCCCTTTTCTTTTTTCTAATTTCCAAATGTCTCCGCTATGCGTGCACCAGGTTTGTATGGAAAAAAATTTAAATTTAGGGTTTCTGACTTTTCTTACACAGATAATTGCGAGAGCTGCCCCAACGCGCTCCCTATTTTTCAGCCTCCTCCATCACTGGGCCATCTTCCATGTAGCGAATGGCGTTAACTACTTAAAACACAGATCACATTAGTCAATTTCCCCTAACTGATTAAGAAAATGCTGAAGCCTCCCCATGGCTTATCCCCCAGTCCCCACTCTCCTTAGGCTAAGAGAGAAGGTCCTTCTCCATCGGGCTCTGACCTACCACGACAGATGAATTCCCCTACAGCCCTCCCGTCCTGTAAGCTATCTCCCAGCCCAATGACACGCATTCACCATGTGCCTCGATTCCCTGGTTCATTTCATCCTCCCAGCCCTGTGAAGTATCAATATTAGGATCAATATTAGTATCAATATTAGTATCAATATTAGGATTACTCCGCTCCCACTTAAGGAACCACACCTCAGATGGTTAGGTGACAGCCCTCTCATAATTGGCAGACCACGGACAGAATTTAGGACCGTCTGATTCCAAACTAACTATTCTCCTGTCTCCAACACGTTTCCAAGTATATACTGTATCCTCTTACTTCTATTTTCGGCATCTATTGTTTCCTTTTGCAGGAATGCCCTGGAACTTTCTTCACTCTTCAGCAAACCTCTACCTGTTCTTCAAGGTCTGGGTTCAGCTGCCCTCAATATCTTTGTGTCACAATTTCCGATCACCTCAGTCAAAATGAGACGCCGCCTCCATTTAAAATCCTGGTCCGGGGCTTCCCTGGTGGCGCAGTGGTTGAGAGCCCGCCTGCCGATGCAGGGGAACCGGGTTCGCGCCCCGGTCCGGGAAGATCCCACATGCC
>NC_041226.1:79026506-79073109 GCF_002837175.3 Physeter macrocephalus
AAAAAAAAAAAAAAAAAAAAAAAATCCTGGTCCACAGCACTTGGCTTTTAAATCTATTTTATCAATCACTTTGGCCGATTTTTAAGGAAAGTTCTTTACTTATCTTGCTCTCCCATTAGTTTGAGAGGTAGAGAAGAGGTCTTATTTCTTTACTTTTTCAGCACCCATTCGGGTCTTGGGATATGGATGACATTCAATAAGTATTTGTTAAATTAATTAATTCAGTAGGAGTTGGTCTCGCTCCTAAGTTTACTTTTCTCTAGCGTGGTTATCATCTGTAAATATGCAGCCCACCCACCTGGGTAGGGATAAGACAAACAGGAAAGCAATTTTCTCAGTGGTTATTCATATTATTGACAATTCTCTTAATCCATATTATTTCAGGGTAATTATATACTTCTCTTAGAGGTCAAAATCAGATGCAGGGAGAAAATTCATAATGAATAGCATGGATGTAAAGGAGCTTTTCTGTATTATACGATGAGATGCATCCTTTGTGTCTGCAGGGAGAGATGTCCTTGCTCTGTGAGAGGCTTCCCAGGAGAAAGCTTAGAAATAAAGTGTCTAGTCTCTCTGAGACTTAAGGCACTCCACAGAGAAAGGTGATCCTCTGGTCCAGGGGAGGGGAGCTTATCTGAGAATGAAAACAAACTCAGGATACCGAAGGAGACAGACCTGGGAGCAAATAGAATCCACTGGGAGAATGCCAGTCCAGCAAGAAGGACAGGCAGGCCTGGCTAACTCAAGGGAGGATGCCCAGGGACAGACGTGTCTCCCAGCCTCAGCTCTGGCATCAATGAAATGACCGTGCAATGAAGTCTATCCTGGTCATTGAACCCTCAAAATTGTACAAGCAGTCAGAAATTCTACAAATAAGGGGATAACTGACCGGAACCAGAGAAAAACTCTTTCCAGATCTGGAAAAATCCAACTGGAAATTGTTTACAATAAATTACTTATTTATTTCTTTGTCTACAAGGCAGAATAAAAAATGGATTAACTGCTTTTAACAAATGAGGTCATTACCCAGACTAGTGGCCTATGTCTCCTTTTCCTGCAAAACCCTTAATCTAAGGAGCTGGCGCTAGTGGTATCTGGCTGGACAGAGGAGATGTCCTTGTCACGATCCATGTCTCACAACTTTGGAGCTTGTTCCTGGAGGGTCATGTACAACTGAAGAAGAAAAGAGATTTTTTTCTGGGTCTCTAATTTTTACGTGAAACTTGTTAGAGGCCTTAAGGTACAAAATGACTTCATATTCTCTCCTTTATGCTTCAGAGTCAAATGTTAGGGTCTAATTACTCTAGAAATGCCTTGCATAGTACTACATTCATAACACAAGCATTTTTTTCTCAAACCCACCCAGTGAACTGGGACTAATTCTGCATACTTCCCCAACATGTCACTGAAGCTTGTCCCCCACTTTTCTTGTCCACATCCTGGGATCTTTGCCATTGAGCTCAGGCTCTTTTGATTCACGTAAAAAGGAAATTTATGAATTGACTTCTGAGCTGGTCAAACATATCATTTTCAGCTAATTTGGAAAACTTCAAAACTGTAAGACGGCTGTTGCACACAGAGGTGGGGGGAATACCGTCAACCTTTGAAGCACCTTCCTTCAAACCTTGTACTCTGGGAGAAAGTCACTTTGGTTATAAATGCAAAATCATGTTATAAAATGTATAGGTCTGTTTGAATGACTTGGATAGGAAAATAAAAAACTTTGTATTGTATAAGTATTTTAAAGCTCTTATTTTAAAAAGATCACAGCAACTTAAGCTTCCATTATACTCTGGAGCTCCAGGAGAACACCTGGGGGTGCCTGCCCAAGTGGAACTCATAGGGGGGTGAATGTCAAATCCCTTAAGGTTACTGTGGGGCAGAGGGTCTTGCCATTCGTTGCCAAAGTTTATTTTTCTATTTTTTCCTAAAACATAGGCAGTAGGTATAATTTATGAATGGTATTCCATGGTATATTTAATATGGGTTTTTTGGTATCTGTTTGCCAAAAGAGAAATATGTGTCCACCAAATTCTCTCACGTGAAAAAAAAAGTCAGAGTAATAGTTGCCCCTGGGGGTGAGGAAGGTTGGAATTAACTTGGAAGAAGCATGAGAGAACTTCTGGGTTAATGTTCTACGGCTTGATAAAGGTTAGGTACCACAGGCACTTCCCTGGGAGTCCAGTGGTTAAGACTCCGCCCTTCCACGGCAGGGACCATGGATTCGATCCCTGGTTGGGGAAGTTTCTCATGCCACATGGTTAACATAGGTGTAATGATGTTCCCAAACTTGGCATGTGGACACTTAAAATGTGTGCACGTCAATGACTGTAAATTTTACATAAAAAGAAAAATCAGTTAATAAATATTGAACTCTACTTAATGATACATATGTTGGTGCATGTAGGGGGAAGTGTACTAAAATCTAAACTGACTGAATGAATGGAGGTGAGATAGATGATAGACAGATAGCAGATAAAAAGCAAAGTATAGTCTAATGTTAATGGTAGAATCTAGGCAGTGTCTATACAAGTGTTAACTAAAACTCTTTCAACTTTGCTGCATGTTTGAAAATGTTTATAATAAAATGTTGGAAAACGTTATCCCACTTCATCACGCCATGTTTGAACTTCAATATGAGCATTTTCTTAACACAAAAGCCTCTGTCCATCATACCCCAAAACAAAATGTATTTACTGCCTAAGACACAACATTAAGTCAGTTTACAGAATGTTGGGATATGTTAGTCTCCAAGAATCTTATGGCTGAGTGGAGACAAGATTGAAATCTGTGCTTCTCTCCTTAAAAACAAACAGCAAAGTTTGTGTTTGCCATCTCCTATCGGAGTCTAAAGTTTCCAACAGTCTTTTTTTCCCTGAATGCCGAAATACCCTTGGGGGGAAAAGCATGCAAGGTTTACTTAGCCACTTAGAGAAAAGTCCTCTTGGTGGAACGACTCGCCCCAGGGTTTATCCAGCAAATATCATGCCCACCTTGCTTGGCTCACCCCAAGATACCCGCTCAAGGCATCACCTTGAGTAATGCAATCGGCCATGTCACACGCGGGGGTGGTTTTCCACCCTGCATCACTTTTGTGCACTAGCCTGCTGAGAGCTTCTTCCCGACAAATCACCTGTTAGATGACGCCAGCCCGCCTTCCTTCCACCCGGTCTCCTCTCATCAGTGGCCCTGTCTCCAGGGAGATACGTTCCCTGAGTAATTCCAGGACGGATAGTCCTCCTACTGGACCATTTCCCAAAATGGCTTCCGGTTAATCAAAGAGGAAAGAGCTCCATCTAGCTGTTTGGGAAGCAGTGAGCCTAACCAAAGATGACAGCAGGAAGGGAAAACGCTCCTCTGCTCTCCTTTTTCAGATGAGAGCTGTGGAAAACACTAAACTTCAACCCTGTTCTTAGTAAGAAGTGCGGACGTCTTCCATCTGCAGTAAGTAAATACTAATTCGTGGTGTTTTAGAGCAACATTGATCGGGTCCTGAACTCTTCAGTGCAGCCCAAATTTCATCACATTTATTCTCTTTCTCTCCCCCAAATATATTTTAAAAGGATTATTTGGTATATTCACCAATATCTGCAAGGAAAAACAGACGCAAAGTTTGCAAATACGTGAGTCCAATTATACTAACTCCTGGTGGCTGTGGAAGAAGTGAATCAACACCACTTTGCAAGAGGAAGTCACAAGAGCTTCGGCTGGCCAGGCGCTGTCACTTTCCACAGCTTGTTAGGCTACTCTCACCACTGTCGTAGGTGAGAATCCCTGTTCACCACCTCCAGAGGCTGTGAATGGATAACTGGACATGTTTGTCAAAGGATGTTACAGCATCCAACACAGAGGGCATCTGATCGGAGGGCCTGCCATCACACTGACTGGCTTCAGTGGCTCTGACACGAAATTGATAGTCAGGGACTGACTGGGGTGGAGAGCTCTGATTTCTCAAAGATTTCTCCAGTGTACTGCGGGGGAGGAACATCAGTCCAAGCGTCCAGGCTGCTGTACTGCCGGAGGTGAGAAGCAAACCGGGCAAATTGGCCTGGAGCATCCCAGTGAGTTTGGGAAGACTTGAGTCATTTGACAGGAGGCTGTTGGACTGAATCGTAAGTATACGGGCCATTCTGTGTCTGCAAACGTTGTGAAGCTGGGACACATGCACGCACTGGCACGTATTCTAAAGCTTGTCCCTGAAGGAAAGTCGCTGGAGGAGCTGAGAGGAAACGCTGTTCAGAAAAGGTTATTTTGGAGGAGGATTTGCAGGAGAGACACCCAGGAGTTCTAAGTACCCAGCAGACCCCTCAGGGCTGCCCCAGGCACTCCGTTCCAAAGGGCATGGAGCCCAGGGCTCTCTCCAGCCTGGTACCCAGTCAGCTGTTCACCTGAGATGAAGGTCAGGGTCCCATCAGGTCGTCCCCGCGATGGGTAACAAGCAGGCACTCATCTCATTTCAGTCAACCGTGTGCAGAGCCCCGTGGCTCTCAAGGAGTTGGAAGATAGCAGCGTGGATCGAGGAAGGAAAAGGAAGGGAAACCACCTGTAAGTGGAAGAGAGAGCAATTCAGACACAGGAGAGCCCATGCAGGCAGCAATAGGACCAGGCGACATAAAATGGATTTATTTTCATCAAAAAGTCAAATGGAATTTTATTTCGTTTAAAACAATGATGTTGCCAGCAAAGGCCCCACTGCTTTCCTCTGAACACTTGCCATGCAGCAACGGCAGCCATTTATTTTGGTACATGCGTCCCCCATGCGGTAGCAGCACATGGGAGGGATGATGGCGGAACGGTCCCGCTAGACTTCGGATCGGCAGAGATACATTACACTGCTGCCGTGGGGTAGCTCGGCTGGAGTATAATTACTTGGCAGACGAGGAAGCTCGGTGTATGCACTGTCTCGCCAAGTTCACTATCAGTGACAGAATGAGGATCACAGCCCTGACACATTGACTTGAGTACCTTCTGAAGCTGGGAACCAGTGTAGACGGCTTGTCCTATGCTAGGGGTGAGAGAGTGGAGGTATATATACTCCAGGTCCTGACAGTCATTGATTTAAGGCTGAACTAGGGCTGAGGTGCCCCAGTACTTCTGACCTACTGTGGACAGAGCAAGTTCTAGCAGCTGGACAAAGCTCTGAGGCAAGGAGGTGCAGGTGCTAGCAGTTGGACATTCAACCATCACATACTAAACTAATAAGAGCCAAAGCGATCCTGGCAGGGTTACTCCTAACTCCAGTCTGTAGTCCATTGCAATCGGTTGGAAGTGTGTTGAGGTTCACACAAAACCTGCCTTCTCTCTTTGTCCATACACACTGAGAGAAGGAGGCTCATTTATTCCTCCAATCTACACTGCAGCTCCTTTCCCCCCAAGCTTAGCTTTAACCCTCTGGATCTTAAAAAATGTCTGTTTCCCCTAAAGAGAGGATGTTGACTAACGCCCTACATCCTCTGAAATTACCCAAATAACTGAAGAAAGGAACATCACATAGGGAGAATATAAATGACTTTGGTTTCAGTGTTGTTATAAAATATGCTATTCCCAAATTCCCCAAATATGAGTCAGCCTATGTGTGTGCCATGAACTGCTACAAGAGAAACACATATTGCTGCCCTTTTCACAGAACATTCCATGGTAATTAAGTCAGATAAGCCCTCAAGGGGTCTCAGCCCTGGCTTCTGTTGCTGTTTTGGGATACGGGAGAAGACAGCTCTACTGTCCTCTTGACTGCCAACGGTTAGAGGGATCTGAAGCCTTTGAGATCAGTCGGGTCCTAGAGCAAGTTGTCAAGCATTGTGCGACATCAAACTCCTCAATGTTTAGTAGAAGAGATGGCTGCTGGGGAAGAGAAGCAGTATAAATTCTAGAGTAAAAGTGGAGAAGTTGGTCCAAAATGATAAAAGAGTGAGGGTCTTACAGGCAAAGAGCATGGGAACATCTGAATTGCAGACTCGAGAGGCAAGGGATTCTGGGAGAATCCCTGGAGGGAGGGGTACGCTTGTGAGCAGCATGAGGCCAGACTTGGAGCCCAGGGATGGAGCCAGGGAGCTGGGGAGGTGCCACTTCAGAGAGAGCCTTGGACAGTGTGCACCAGGGGCTGTGAACCCACGCAGAGGGGTTCCGTGCTGGAGGCCCCAGACCCAGCTCCCAGGATGGGAACCTTGAAGAAAGCAACGCCTGGACTTCTCAGAGAAACAACCGTTCTCCCAGAGTCACAGGTCTCATTCAGCAGAGTTTAAACCCCTTTAAGTTTTCCTTTCTCTCAGGCGTGACAGAAAGCTTTTGATTTCAGAGCTGAAGTTTACATTTGTAAGCTGTGACTTCTACATCCACATCCTTTCAAAATAGCTGCAAGTCCCACGAGGGAAAACGAAGTACTCAGAAATGACAGCAAGGAGGTCCAGGCGGTTCAGTTCCCTGCTCTCTCAGATCGCTCAGCCTCTGCACCATTTTACTACCTACTTGGCATAAAAAATAATGTTTGTCCATTGATGTCATTCCTCTAAAAGTACGACAGAGCAGTTTCCCAAACAATTACAATGTGTACTGCATGTACAACTTGGAGCATTAAAGCATCATATTTTTGTTCCTTCCAACATCCATAGAATCTCAGAAGCATATCATAAGCACCAAAGTGTTCTCTGCCATCATAATAATTCATTATGTTATTAAGAAGCTAGTGTTCTTTTGTAACTGCGGCAAAATGCAGAATGTCAGTCCCCTACATAATGCCATCTCTGAGTGTCCTCAGTCAGAGAACCAATAATAGCAAACTGTCCTTTCTTTATGTATCTGCCACAGAGAAGTGAGGCTCCAGGGGTATAACTCAAAAATTCCTCTCATTTTCCCTCCAGAACAAAGTTTCCTAATCAGAACGTTCTGCGTTTGAATACCAGAAGCAGCATTTGTGTGTGCATGTGTGTGCGTGTGTGTGTGTGTGTGTGCATGTGTGTGATTCTACTGTTGATAAGAGTCACAGAAGGACTCATCCCATATCTGGAGAATATTCTACAAAGATACATCTGCCATTTTCATGAGCATGTTACCTGTCCACCTGAAAAGCCCCATGGTCACCAAAAGAGGATACTTTCTTAATTGCCATGACAGCGTAAGACTAGACAGTGATTTTGGCCTGAGATAACTCATATCAGGAATGTGAGGGCACAGTGGTCCCAGGTGAAGGATGAAAGTGTGTGTGACATCCAGTTCGTTTCAAAGGCCCAGTGTGATGATTAATTTTACATATCAACTTGGCTAGGTCTTGGTACCCAGGTATTTGGCCAAAGAAGTCTGGATATTACTGTGAAAGCATTTTTTACATAAGATTAACATGTAAATCAGTGGACTTCGAGTAAAGCAGATTACCCTCCATAATGTGGGGGGGGGCCTCCGGCAGTTAAAGGCCTTAAAAAGAAACGGATATCCCCAAAGAGGGACTTTTGCCAGCAGGCAGACCTTCAAATATGAATTGCAGCATCAGCTTTCCCTGGGTCTCCAGTCTGCAGCCCACCCTGCAGATTGTGCATCTGCCAGACCCACACTGATGTGAGCCAATCCTGTCAAATCTCTCTCTCTTCCCCCCCCCCCCGCCCTCTCTCTCTCTCTCTCTCTCTCTCGCTTTCTCTCAACTCTTTCCCCCCCACCTCTCTCTTTCTCTCAATCTCAATCTCTCTAAGCCAAAATCTATGCTTCTCACTATCTCCAGGGCCAGTAATGTCTTTCACCAGTGACAGCTGTGCTTCTCAGCCTTGGGGTTGGAAAAATGGTGCAGATTCCCACTCGGAGGGAGTCTGAGGTTAAGGCAGCTCTGGCTCACAGCCTGCAAGACTGTGACCAGGTCATTCTGCTTGCGGGTGTATGTCAGGCCCTCTCCCATCACTGTATTTCTTGTACTGTACCTCAGCCAACTTCTAGTGAAGGCAGCCTATCTACTGAGTCAAGGTAGGGCCCTGCTCATTGCAGTGGCTTACAGAGTTTAGGGGGGACCCGTAAACAAGCCCACCTCTATGTGCCAGAGAAGTATAGTCCAGAAAGTGGTCCTGCAGACAGTAAGCTCTGGCAACTGGCACCTTGGAAGTCTTCCAAGAGGAAGGGAAATCTCCAACCTTAGAAAGCATCATAATAATTACTGACGTTGACTGAACACTGCCAGTGGTCAGGTGCTGTTCTAAGGGACTTCCAGATCACGCCTCACTGAATCAGCCCAACAGCCTCTGAGGCACAGATTTATAGGATCTCCACTTTGCACGTGAGAAAAGCAAGGTGCAGAGTAGTTAAGTAGCTTCTTCAGGTTACAAGCCATTAAGTGGTGAAACCAGGAGTCCAGAGGCACCCACCTTCAACCACCAGACCAAGAGTAAGTGATCTTGGAAGCTCCAGCAGGTAGCTGAAAGCAGGATCGCTTGTCAGAGGGTGGGGTGCATCGCCGGGGAACTCACAGATGGCATTTGTGACAAAGGAATATAAGACCCCAGGCCTAGGAATGGGTGTGGGAATAGGGTGACAGGAAGAGCCTCTGTCCCAGAGCACCAGCCATCAGAACCAGGACACGAAGAGGCTGACCTCATGCCAGATTCCAGCCCCAGGTCCCTTACCATCTGCTATGAAACTTAGAGCAACTTTCTCAACCCATCTGAGCTTCATCTGAATGTCAAGGATAATAAGAGCCACTTCATGGCTTCTGTAGGATTAAGTGTGAAAATAGGATGGTTCCAGGAAAAGTGGGTGCTTAAGACAGTGCCAGCGACAAAATACAGTCCTGGTGGTCGTGAATATGGCATAAAGTCACAGCCAGACGCAGGGTGAGCATCAGTTGGCTGGTCTCAGAACCAGACCTGAGGTGAGTGAGCACCTCCTGAAATCTCACTCCTACACAGCTCACCCCCCTTGCCCTGGTCTGGGTCCCGGACAGAGGTGGGCTGCAGTGAGGCTGTGTCTGATGCGGGGAAGAGGGGGAGAGGTCCTATAAGGAGGGACGATCTGTAGAGAGAACAATCAGGTAAACTGGACCCCGGCTGACCCAAGGTTTCTAAACCTTCCCTATGATTTTAGCTAACATATATGGTCAACACAATCCAGCCATAGCCCAAAAGAGAATTTCTGGCTTCATCATTTGCACGGTTATCTGTCCTGCCCTGGTAAATAGGCCAACCATTCAGATTTATGCTATAACTTAATAAGCTGATTTGACCTACGAGTTGATCTATTAATATAAGGAAGCACCATATCTTCAAGAGAACATGAGAACATCCTTTGAGATTTGGATTTTGGTGTTCTATGCTGGCCCACTGGGTAACTTGCTGACACAAATAAATCTTACACACTCATATTAAAATATCTTAAGATCCACTGATGAGTACAAAACAGATTGTCAGCTACCATCACTTAAATGTCAAAAGAAATCCTGTGCCCTACACCGCCCCCTAACTTTCTCCCATTCAAGCCCCATAGCACTAAGAGTCACTTTAAAACACAAGGGAGTTTTTACTACCAGGAAAATTTTTACCAAGCTTTAGTTAAAAAGCAGTTGAAATGTCTGAAGTAAATTGGGTTGTATAATGGAACAACTAATAGACCCTAAAAATGAGAACAGCATGGCCAACCCCAGCCATAATGGTTTCTACTGTAATCACCTTGGACACGCTCCATAACATGGGATGACTCAACGGCTCCATGCTGGCAGCACCTGAAGGAGACTTTCTCTCTGCCAGAAAGACTCAGGGTTAAGGATTATGTCTGGTCTAGCCAAGGCGATGACATGCTTTTCCTTGTTTTTGAGCAAATCCATGTCTTTGTGCCCCTGACTGTGTCACACGCACAGTCCAGACAAGCAGACTCAAGCCTTTTCCAAAGCATGGCTGCATGCTGTCCACCATGCTTCCCGCTTTCTGTCTCCTTCCATCCATTTTCCAATGCCATCTGGGTAAGACAGAATGGATATCCCATTCAAACTCCACCTCCCACTCTTCTCAAAACCCTGAAGACCCCCAGCACCAAGTCTCAGTCAGATTCCTTGGGTCCATGGATATGAGTTTGGGTGAACCTCAAATCACTGTAAAATATCTCGACCGTATCTACTCCACAAGGGGGCTAAGTGCCTGTGGCTGCAAGTACTCCTAAACGTCTTATATTCAGGCAATGATTTTGCTTTCAAGTCATGCATAACAATTATGCCTCTTGAATTTTAAAATAACATGCATGGACCAAATAATTATTATTAAATACATGAAGGCTCTGGTAACACATGAACTGCGTGTGTTAAGGGGATTAAGCATAAAACAAATGGTTTAACACAAGATTGCTTTGAGTGTGGGAGTCACGCAATGAGAGTTATTTGAAAATTAGCGCTTGTTGGAACACCTGTTGAATAGTTGCCCCTTTTATACTAGGGTTTGGGAGAAGAGATAGGAAGGAGTTTGATGGGAACGTGACCCCATCATTAGATCAATGGTTGTTATGATTTTCATAGAAACTCTTATTTTCACTTTTTCTAAAATTTCTAAAATTAAACTACTATTGAGTTTATAGTGATAAGGAGTACACAGTGTATCAGAGAATTTAGGAATTAGCAACTGAATGTGGAGAATAAATAGATAGCAGTGAAATTTTTGGAGGAAACCTGTCTGAGTATTTGGTCTGTCTATTTGGACCCGTATGATATTAAGTCCAATTTGTTGAGTATCTGCTAACTTCCAGGGACTCCAGGTTCTTCACGTTATGCTACAAAGCAGGAGTTATGTCAGTCGTACAGATGAATTAACTAAAGTTCAGGTAAGTAAAGTATCAGTAGTTTGCTCAGTTACAGTCAGTAAGAGGCAAGGCCTTGATTTGAAGATGACTCTACCATGTTTTACTTTTAAAATACCTGGATGCATAGCTAAGCAAGGGAGAACCAATCTGCTGATTTTCAGGATTACCTTTCATAGGATTATTATCTTTATTGGTATTGCCAACAAGACTTGCCTGTAGCCCTCAGAGGAAAGGAGTAAAGAGTGATAGTCATCTAAATACTGAACTGATCCAAATATTTGATTTTGTCACGAATTTTGATTTCCTACAAAAAATGAAGCAGGCAAAAGTTTAAATATCATACCAGCTGCTTTTCTGTTGTTTGCTTTTCTCCTATTAGTAAGCTAGGAATGAAGGGTAGAGAAAGAGAGGGGCCCCTGTCATCCACAAGATGAGTTATTCAACTTCGTAAGATACAAGCTTGAAGGCATTGTTATTCTGGAACTCCACAGAGACAGTGTCCTAAGAAAGTCCGTGCTGCCTTCTCTGCTCTCTTCTTGGTGAGTTCACCATAATCTCTGTGCTTGAAATTCAATGAGGCCACACCAGTGTGGTTCTCAATGCCTTCTCTCTTTATTCAACAAGCATTATTAGGGTTCGGTGGTATAGGAACGTGGGTTCTTCCAAACAGTAGACTAAATAAGGGGAACATAGCCTAGTGGCTAAGCATTCTTTTAATGAATTCTCAATTTATTCTAAATTTCTAATAACAATTCTAACAGTTCAAAACAGATGACATCAACTTTTATCACATTAATTTAAGTTTTTCTATTATATTAATAACTGGTTATGAAATTATCCCAATTACATGTGATAGAGGAGTTGAGAGTTGAATTATTCTAGCAAATCTTTTCAGACATAGAAAAAAAATTGTTTAATCTCTTTTCAGTTTTACTTCTTCTGAACGAATGTGGTGAGTTATAATACCTTCATTTTCCACTTCAGAACTAACAAGGAATGCCACTTCACATAACAAAAAAGGAATAATGAAGGCATAGTGAGAAGTCCCAGGACGTTCTGCTCAACAGCTAATATGTCAGCTACTATTAAGGAAAGAGTAAAAGCACATTGGGTAGCACAGACTCAAGAGTACTTTTTCCTTTCAGAAGTCGTGGGTGGAAAGTTCCAATGAAAAATTACCAGGGTTACATTATCCTGAAACATTTTGTTCTTCTAAGCAGTCTGTTTTAAAAGCATATTCTTATTCCAGGGCTCATTACTCATGGAATTTCAGACTGATTTCCTGCTTCTCTTTATGCCTGATACAGGTAATATTTTGAATTTTTAAAATGTATTTCATTCCTATGTGCTGAGAAGAGGCATTGCTTCAGAATCTTTTGCACTCTCAGTTAATGATCCGTCGTAAAATCCCATGATCAATCAGGTTTGTCTGTATTCAACTTTATAAACAACTGATAGAAATCTTTCTTAGTAAGAATCTGGTGCTGGGCTTAGTCACTTATAATCTCTGATAATAGAAGAAGTAGCTAGTCCCGGCCCTCAAATAAGGAAATAAAGCTCTAGAAATCCCGAGAAGGTATATGCACCATCTATACAGCCCATCCGTCAACATCGTCTAATTGGGAATTTCTCCATGGCCTCATGAGAATTTGTATTTCAGCCTCTCCTTAAGTGCCATAGATCAAAAAGCTACTTGCCAGTTATTTCCATTGTTAAGTTATTGTGTTTTATCTCCACTTTATTATTTAGATGTCAACCCAGTACCAGAGTGACCTCTGAGGACTTCTGGAATTGGAATGTTGCTCAGAGTGATAGGGCTTGAGATGAAGTGGAGATAAAGCTGCTTCTTAATATGGATGCCTTTGGCCATCACTCATTTCTGCCACTACCATCAGATCACATTCTACCACTTGGCTAATATTTGTCCTAAAGATCAAGAGAATATGCCTCTGGTTCCAACTAGAGGTCTTTACTCTTTTTACATTCTGGTAACCTTGTTTAAATAGGTCATTATCCATAGACACATCACCTTAGTGGAGAAAGAAAAGAATGAATATATGTGGAACATGGGATGGACATAAAATCGAGGGATCTTAAACATGGTAGCACTTTATCAGTCACTATGAAGACAGAGCCATGAAAATCAGCTGACGAATTACTGAAGGGAAAGCTGATGGGTTCTTTTTGGATTAAAAAAAATCTTGTAGCTACATCATCATATGAACTTGGGACATTTTAAAGATAAATTTGTCAGTCTTATAATATGAGGACATAATTGGTGTTGAGCTATAACGGTCATACCATTAAGAGAGGCTCACAGGGCGAGTTTCACTTTTTTAGGAAGTAGGAATATTGGAAAGAGAATTCTGTTCTGTTCATTTCCATGTTTGGGGAAGGGCTTCCACCTACCGCAATCGTGAAAACCAAGAGCACAGTCCTTCTGAGCTGCTCACCAAAGGACTGACACTGGCCTGGCAGAGGACATGCCCGGTGGAAGAGGGCCAGGTTCACTAAGGGATTTGGAAAGTTTTCCTGATATGATTTCTGTTATGTCCAGAGCTATAAATCTCTTGCCTTTGAAAAGTACTCGTTTATTTCCATTTTTCCTAACCCTTTTCCTGCTATCCCTTAAGAATGCTCAAACTACCCTGATTTATTGAGTTCATCCATCAAAATGAGAGTAACAACACACTCATTCACCTCTTGCTCTGAGGCCACAGACGTCCAGGCATGAGGGTAGGGCCTCTGGCTACATACCTACGATGGAGAACATCTCTCTATAAGGCAGCCAGACACCACCATCCTCACAGAAGCATTTTTAGGAGCCTCCGAGCAGGTTGCCTATGAGTGAAAAGAAAGAGTGTGCAGCTCCCACCGCAAATGGGAGGATATGCCTTTGAAATCACTCAGGGACCTTTTCCACAACAGCAAAGACCACGTTGCTTAACAAGGCAGCAGGCAAGTGGTAGGAAGGCATTGGGACCCCAGTTCACTGGGCACCCACACAGGACCGTCAAAAGGAGAGTCTGGTCCAATCCTTCAAGTAAAAAGAAATAGGTACTTTTTCTCAATCTCTATGCACGATGGATGTTATTTCACACACTTGATGCTGATCTGTTTTGCAAAAGATTCCAAGGTTGAAATAACTGCATTCTTCCTCATAACGATCACCCATACTTAAATCAATGGAAATAGAATTGATCAAAAATGGTTTTACTCTCTTCAAAAACTTGTATTCATCTTGAATTGCTTTGGTCCAGAAAATATTGTGAAGAAAGACTGTCCTAATTTTATTCCCCATGTTCAGGAAACAAGCCATTTGAAGAGGCATTAGAAGGAGCAGGGGTTTTTTCTAAGTAATAAGATATTAATTCATGAGGGAGGTAGTGAAGTAAAATATTGTTAAAAAAGTCTTTTACTCTGAGGGATATCATTTGGAGGGTAGTCCTCATGAGGGAGCTGGTAACGTTTATTTGCTTTAAAAATGAAACACTGGTATTTTCACAACACTTAGTAATGGGAATGAGCCAATTAAATGTGTTACAATACCAGCTTAAAAGAGGTTATGTGATAGGAGTGATTTGGAGGGCGTGTACTTGCCTAGGATAAAGGTGGTTTGGGTCAATCTTCTCTGATCAGTAAAGACTGGAAACTCACAAACATGACGAGGGCCATGACATTCCCCTGACATTGAAAATAAAAAGGCAGTTAACACCAAGAAGCCATGAATAAGAATCAAAATATAGCAAAAGGTCACAGGAGCACTGAGTTTTAACGTATGCACCAGGTTTTTTGGGATCATGAAGAAGCTCGCTTCTCTAAGACTAATAGCCAATAGGTTAAAACACTGCTATCCTTGTTGAGGGGCTGGCATTGGAATTCTCCAGGAAACTGCAGGCTAAAGCATCAATCATCTCTTTCTCTCTCTGCAAGCGGTTCCACCAATACACCACCTTGTTCCAGGCATATCCGAAGCACATTCAGAGGCGCTGACTGCCGCTGGGGATGAAAGTACCTTCATCTCCATCAACAACACTCGCTCTGTCGATGGTTTCTCCTGAGCCTCTAGTCCATGGTGGCCCCTAAAGAGTAGGGAGAAGCTGGGGAAAGATCATTTTAATCCACCGTATAAGTCACTAAATGATGATAGTGCAGGAAATGTTTAATATCCCTCCTAGGGTTGAAGTGATTGGGCAAAAGTCAAGAGCAAGTTGTCACTATGTCCTCCTCCCAGGTTCTTGGTCATGATCCGAAAACTTTGGCTCAGCCCCCTTTGTTCTCCACACAGTAACCAATTCTGATGTTTGGAGGTCATGAAATTCTCTCCTTCTATTTTATATTTTTGGTGCAAAATGAACACATCTCAGTAGAATCCATGAAAAACATGACCCCACGATAATGGCCTGGGGACACATGTTTGAAGGATTGACTACAGCTTTATTTACAGCATAAAGCATTCCATCTGTGTAAAACAGAGAATTTTAAAGGGGGAGAAACCTAATCTTGTTACAACTTCCCTTCCCCTGGTTAGACAGTATTATCCCTTTCCCCCCAGGTGTCTTCTTGAGGTTTTTCCTTCCCATAAATAACTTTCTGTAGGGCTTGGCACTGAGTAAGAGTACTTACTCCCTCCTTTCATTTAGTTTTAAAAAAAATTGATTGGAGAATAGTTGCTTTACAATGTTGTGTTAGTTTCTACTGTACAGCAAAGTGAATCAGCTATACGTACACATATATCCCCTCTTATTTGGATTTCCTTCCCATTTAGGTCACCACAGAACACTGAGTAGAGTTCCCTGTGCTATACAGTAGGTTCTCATTAGTTATCTATTTTATACAGAGTATCAAGAGTGTATATGTATCAATCCCTGTCTCCCAATTCACCCCACCCACCCCCTTCCCACTTGGCACCCACTTGGTAGGTCCATCCACGTTTCTACAAATGACCCAAATTTGTTCCTTTTTATGGCTGAGTAATATTCCATTGTAAATATGTACCACATCTTCTTTATCCATTCTTCTGTTGATGGACTAAAATAAAACCTAATCCTCATTGTCATCACTAATACAGTGAGAGGATTGTTTCTTGTCTACCTGAATGTTTAGGAGAGCTGAACGGAAGATGACAATCACAAACACATGAATAGTGCCTGAAGGGATATTGCATTTCTTGATTCCTGATGGAGCAATAGCCAGCCCTATGGGTAGCCCCCAAGGGGCACCATCTTTCGGCCCCTTTGAGGTCTGCCTTTGGCAATGTTCACTCTTCAGACATGATATTAATAACAAGTTGAAGCTGTGTGGTTTCCCATCAGGGCTACACTCCAATGGAGAATCTGCAACTTTTTGGAAGTAGTACTCTGTTTTCATTCACTCAGTGCCAGAATCTCACGGAGGATTAAAGAAGATAAACGTGTGTGCGCATAGGTGGCCCCACCTATGATCTCATTTATCCTGACAACAAACTTAGGAGATAAATCTAGAAGGCTTGAGAAAAGTTAAAAGGCGGCTCATCCACTATCAGCAGATAGTTTTTGAAAACTCAGAGTAGCAGTAACACATGTTGAAAGAGCTAACAAGTTGGGCTGAGCACACACCTGTACAACAACGGCCTGGGGAAGGGCAGCTTTACTCAGCGGTCAGGCACCTGAGTGAGGTGGGCACCTGCTTCATGATCTTGGCAAATTTGATCCAATAAAATAAAATAATACATTTTTTGGATTACTAGATGAATGAAAGATCAAGGGTCTGAATTTATTTAGTAAAATAATGTGTAAAAGTGCTGTGTCAATTCTTTAATAACTAGTTTGTAAATTATACTTACTGTTAAAATAGTTATTTTGTGGACTATTTCAGTGCACTTTTATTCCAGAACCTACCAAGGACACAGTGGACTTCTTCCCTTCCAACACCCTTTCCTCCAGGCCAATACCTCAGGGTCTCCTTTTATTATTTTCTGTGAATCTCATCGATTGTTGCCAAAAGGTGCCTAAAAATTATCTCATACTCTTTCCGTCCTTCTAGCATGTCAGTCTCTTTCTCCCCTCATACCCTTCACTTTGTTCTTCCCTCTGCCTGGGGAGTTCCTCCTCCAGATCTTTCCATGCCTGGCCATGCCTGGTCATAAACTTCTCAGCCTAAAGGTCACTTTCTCACAGAGGACATCCCTGCCCAGGCTGCCTGCAGCAGCTACGCTCACCGCATGGTCCAACATCTCTCTCCTCTGCACCAGAGCCTGCTCTTCCTCCTCCCACCTGTTAAAGTGAAATCATCTTATTTTGTTTCTGCTTCTCCTGCTGCATCTGAGCTCCACATGTCGGAGGTGGCTGGGAGCCCGGCTTTAGCTTGTTTGTATCCCCAAATCCTGGGACTGTACTTGGCACACTGGAACTGCTGAATAGTCATTTATTGAATGAATGAATGCATCTTGAACTCCAAAGCCAGTGTTCTATCCCAGTCTCCCTTGAAATAAGATTTTTCTGCCTCTGTTTCATGCCTCTCTCAGCTAATGAAAGGCTGTCTGGATACAAAGGGCTGTCTTATTTGGGTCTCAACCAACCTCCTTCTTCCCATATGTCATACAGTCGCTTTCTCTTCTGCGTCCCAGGAGGACAATGGGAAATGAAATAGGGAGATATATGCTGTCGTTGAAAAATAAAATATGAAAATAGCCCAGCATAGTTTACAGGCATTTTACTAAGAAAGATTCGCCCTTTTACCTTGCTTCCTAAACCTAGGATATAGAAATATTCCACATTGAAAAAACTAAGCAGAAAACTTGGGTTTCCCAGCGTGAGGTTTCAACCTGCTGTTCTATTTACTGGGGGAACTGACCCAGGCACTCGGGATGGAGAACAGGACCTCTTGTTTTGGTCCCAAGGCTGTCTGCTCACTGGGAGAGCTGCGTCTGACAGTGAGTGAACACAGGCTCAGCAGCACCTGTTAGACCCCGCATGAGGTGGTCCCTTTCAACGTGACGTCAGTAGCACTTGAAACAATTTAAACAGAATGACTCCAGCTGGCCATGGGGCTATAGCACGCCCTTATTAGGATATGCGTCATGTAAACACAGACGCACACATAACACTTACAGCACACTCTGTGCTGTATTCTCTGCACGGGAATCAAGAGCTCGCTCATTTTAGTAAAGAGGATTTTCCCCCAAGAAATGCAACTTTTTTGCAGTTTTAATTACAATTGCAAAGGAAAAATCTCCAAAGGAAAAGTTACCAAAAAAAAAAAAAAAAGCCACTATCATTTCTTGGGGAACAATGACATTTAAGATCAATGAATAGTATTTTTTTAAAAATTTTAAACAAGTGTTTTAAAAATTAATGTAATTATGAAAGTCAAGCTAAATGAAAAACAGACCAGAGCACGTTAATTTTCATCTGTTTACCTGCCCTGAGAGCCAATGTGGATGGTTGAGAACATCTGGCAGGAAGCCATGCTATTGCTTACCACAAATAAGTCCTGAACTTCTGGAGTATAAATTATCCGAATGCAGAAACCAGTTTTCTGTTGCTTTGGCTCAAGTCCATGAAGCGACTCATTTCCTTGGGACTCCATCAGGAAAAGTTAAACTCATCCATTTATTTTTTAAATAACTTTTTATTTACAGATTACAGAAGTAGTATCTGTTCAGTGCAGAAACCTTGGAAAACTCATAAAAATGCAAAAGACACTTTACTCATAATTCCATACCCCACCATTATAATTACCATCAACATTTTGGCACATTTTCCTGGGTATTTTTCTGTGTTCACATGCACATGTCAACTTTTCCCTCCCTCGATGATATCTTTCCATAAATACTGTGTCAAGTCCAGTTTTCATTTAGCGATGCCTCATGAAGTTTTGCCAAGGTTGAAATATCCTTCTCTGGCCTGTTGTTTAATGATTGCATAGTATTCCATTGTATGGATTTGTTACATTTCTCTGAGCCCAACTTTTAATTTTAGATCTTTTGGTTGCTTCCTATTTCATCCATCCATCTATCATCGATCTATTTATCTATCTATCTATCTATCTATCTATCTACATGATAGATATTATATATACGTTATATGTTATATAATGTATATATAAAATGCATATGCAGTCTTCAGTAATTCTTTTCAAACATACTATTACTTGTCCACTCAACATCTATCTTTTTTTCTCCTTCTTTGCTAATATGATTCGGATTTTGTCGATGTGGAAATATCCCTGGCTATTTATTTCTTCTCCCATATGACAAAGTATAGTCCATACAGTGTGAGCAGAGGTGCTGAGTGGTAACTTCTGGGATGGCCCTTTGAAGGGTTGTAGATGTGGCTCCCATCATTTTCACGGTCTTCTGAATTTGCTTTATCCACTCCTATTTTCTTGCCTGGGAAGCAGATGCAATGAGTGGAGATAGGCAGCCTTCTTGTGACCAGACCTGAAAACCACCCACTAAGGAGGGCTCTGTGAAAAGAAGAAGAAGACAAGACCCTGATGGCATCATGGCACCAGAAGCCTAGCCCTGGGCTGCTTACCTCCAAATTTCATGTTATAGGACAAAAATGTTTCTGGACTTCTGTGGTAGTCTAGTGGTTAAGACTCTGTGCTTCCAATGCAGGGGGCACAGGTTCAATCCTTGGTCGTGGAAGTTCCACATGCCGAGTGGTGCAGCAAAAAAAAAAAAAAAAAAAAAAAATAGAGAGAGGACAAAAATAAGTTTCTATTTGATGGAAGAGTTGTTAAGTGAAAAATCTTCAAAATGGAGCTGCCAGGTGTCAGGGTGTGCAACTTTTATGTAGACTTTAGATTCTGACTATCGGTTTGCTTCCCAGAAAGTTTTTATGAATATTAACACTGACCAGCTGTGTATGAATGCTCATTAGCCACGACCAGCACTGTACATCATTCACCCCAACCCAGTTCCATGGGAATAAATGTATCTCGTTGTCCTTTCATTTCAATTTCTTTGCTTACTGATGAATTCAAGCATCTTTTCTTCCTCTGTGAATCTGTTATTTTGTATTCCATTCACTCTCCTTCTTATTATTTCTATTTTTTAAATTTTTATTGGAGTCGAGTTGATTTACAATGTTGTGTTAGTTTCAGGTGTACAGCACAGTGAATCAGTTATACATATACATATGTCCACTCTTTTTTTTTTAGATTCTTTTCCCATATAGGCCATTACAGAGTACTGAGTGGAGTTCCCTGTGCTATACAGCAGGTTCTTATTAATAGGCCATTACAGAGTACTGAGTGGAATTCCCTGTGCTATACAGCAGGTTCTTATTAGTTATCTATTTTATATGTAGTAGTGTGTATATGTCAATCTCAATCTCCCAATTTATCCCTCCCTTCCCCTTATCCCCTGGTAACCATAAGTTTGTTTTCTACCTCTGTGACTCTACTTCTGCTTTGTAAATAAGTTCATTTGTACCCTTTTTTTAAGATTCCACATATAAGTGATATCATATGATATTTTTCTGTGTCTGACTTACTTCACTCAGAAAGACGCTATTTTTAAAGTTAAGATCCATCTGCGATTTTCACTTGTAAGAATTATTAGAAGAAAATATGAAGACAATTATTAAGTTTGAGTAGATGCACGTAACTGCCAGAACTCTCTGTGCTGAGTGAAAGCGTGCCAGGCTTAAAACACAGGGTGTGGGTAGCTAAAGTTGGTGACCCGTCCTAAGTGAATTCAGCCATCTTAACTGGAAACGCTGGACGCTGGCTCTAGAGGGACGGCTCTCACAAAGCCTCTGGGCCGAATCTGAGCTGCTGGTGGTCATGTGCTGCTTATAATCCTTCTTCAGAGAAGAATTTACCTGAAAATTTAGAGACAAGGAGCAAAAACGCCGCACTTTTCTACTGTCTCATTCCTGAGGTTCCAAATGCTTCTGCTGTGCTCACATTCCTACCTTGAAATGTTTGCTTTATCTAGCACACGACCGGGAGCTCTTTTCCTTCCGAAGAAAATGACATAACCCTGTGGCTTTCCCCCTTACCTTCTCAATGTCCAGGGCTGATAAATTAGCCAATGTCAGCAAAAGTTCTTTTAGATCCTTGAAAATTCGAAGTTGGTGATCTTTCTGCAGGACTTTAGTCCAGTATTGTCAAAGGAGTCTTGTAGCAAAGTTTAGGGAAAGCATAAAGGATCATTTCTATTATGTAGATGGTGAAAAGATAAGGCAGCTCAACTCAGAGAGTCAAATTACATTATTTCTCTTACTTTTATTCACAGTGCATAAGTAAGGTGATTTGGGCAAACACCCCAAACAAAACAAATAAACAAACAAAACCCCCAACTGCTCAGATATTCCATCAGTTATGGATGGGGCCCAGGAGCTGCAGGAACACCAGCGGATTGCGGTCACGTTGAGCACCATGTGTGGTGGTTCCTGGCCTGGTCCACATCATTCTCTATGTGGCAGTCATCATACTGGCCACTAAGCACTTTCTCAGCATCAGCCACTACTCTCGTATACAAAGGAAGGGGCTGAAAGCTGTAACGACGTCTCAACATCATCAGCTTGGACTGAACCCCTGCTCTGCGCCCAGCATCACACACACTGAGCGACCACAGCATGAACAGGCATCTCCTGACCTGGATGCGACAACCTGTGGCTCTTGGATCTGTTTCTTCCTCCCCCTTCTCAGCCAGGCTCTTGCCGTCTCACATAGGAATTACTGCAGCAATCCCCCCGCCTCGCCGTCCCCAGCCTCAGAAGCAGCCCCCTTCCTCATTATTTTCTTTCATTTCCTTTCTCTAGTACCGCTCCCCCTTCATTGGAGGCAGCCCCCTGGATATAGACGAACAAGCGAAAACACAAGTAGGCGAGAGCCTCATGCACAGACATAAGGCCGTCTGGATTGCTTCATTCCTTCATTGTTTCACCAAAGGATCTTTCTCCTCCTTTCCTTCCAAGTTCAGTTAAGGATCTACCTCTAAGAAGCCTTTGGAAGCGAGGCCAGCCCAATGTTTGCCATTTCAGAACTGCTTATTTGATTTCCTATGGTGCCATGGCTTTAGAACAATTGCATATGGGTCCCCAACAGAACTCCTCTGCTTCCATCAGACACGATCTCCATCTCCTCATTCGCTGGGGCTCAGCATCTCCAAATCACTGCTGAGTCTTCCTTCATCTTTCAATGGACCCCTATCTCTGGAATCACAAAAATACAGACTGCTAATTTGGAAGGTCCGTAGGGGTTGCTAAGGCTGCAACCCAATACCCTAATGTTGTAGATTAGAAACCAAAGCCTGGGGAAGTTGGAGAGCCTTGGCCACAGTCTCACTGCGAGAGGGGAGGAGGCCACCTGGATTCCATGCCTTGGGCTCTACTCACTGTATCCCCCTTGCCTCCTGATTGACACCATACTGACACCATCGCTATGCCCGTCCCCAAAATGTCCTCAGTCCCATGGTGTCCTATTGGTTGATACCAATTCTTTAAAAATATGACTGTGATTATATCATCTTCAATAGCTATTGCAGGTGCCAAATCCTAACCACTGGACCACCAGGGATCAATAGCTATTGAAACAGGGCAGAATTTAAGCCTAAGCTTGGCATTTTAGGTCCCACACTATTTGCTTGCAATATGGATCCTGATCTTTTGTTCCGGTCAAATGAGTGCACTCAACTCTCAATTTCTGCCCAAATGACACACTTTGTCATTGTTTTCTTTTGCATTTGTCTAAAATGCTTTGCACACAGTGGACAGACGGCCTTTTCTCTGAGCATTCATTTGGGGATTTTCTTTGCATCCTATTTTTATTTATGCCTTTAGAGAATTTAATGAATACGGCACCTATGGTGGTGATCAAGCAATTCAGACCATTAACCCCTTTAATGATGACGATGATGATGATGGCAGTGATGGTGGTGATGATGGTGATGGTGATGAAGAAGCTGATGGTGGTGGCGCTGGTCGTGGTGATGATGGTCATGATGGAGGTCATGATGATGATGGTGATGTTGGTGATGATGAAGATGGTGATGGTGAGGAGTAATAACTGTCTTTAGGGAACAAGCATTGAGTGGGACGTTGTCTGTAAAGCTCGTATTACCAAGCAGACATACACCTGATGTCCAATGTCTGCCAACTCTTATTATTTTCTGCTTTCCCAGGCCAGTTGTCCTTTCTGACTGTCACTTCAGTCTCACACTAGAACCCAGTCAGAGATTTTTAAAAATCGTTCTTTCCTGATGACTTTATTTACTGAAGATGTTAAAGGACAATTTTCTTCTAAAAAGAAATCTTGGGATGAGAAAGATAATCCCTTCCTTCTCATTCCTTCTGTTTGTCTAACTCTGGGAAGAAAAGTCTTTCCTCCCCCACCATCTCCAGCACGCCCTCATTCGAGAAGCCACCAGTAACACAACACACAATCCACTGAGAATTTGGAGGTTTCCACACTTGTGCCAGGCACCAGGGAAATAAATATGAATGAACAGAGGACTTCTGCCCTCCAGGAGTTTATAGTAAGTAGAAGCAGAGATGTACATGCATTACTGCAATGTTGTGTAATAAGTGCCATGAGAAGAACTGGGACAAATCCCAGCCACAAAAGACGAAGCAATAAACTCCCTCTGAGGAAGTAAGGAAAACCTTCTTGCAGGAGCTGGTGCTCAGCTGGGTTTTGAAGGACGAGCAGACATTCACTCGCTGAACATCAAAGGGAAAGACACGAAGGAAGAGCTTCTGTAAAGGCACAGAATGATGGGGAGAACATCAGATGTAAATCAGGATGATGGGGGACTTGAGGGGGCCAGGGAGCCAGGGTTCAAAGAGCAGGCAGGGCGTCTGGACTTCATCCTGTAGACAAGGAGGAGACATTGAAATATTTTAAGTGGAAGTGATGGAATGATATTTGCATTATTTAAAAATTCCCCAGACACAGGATGAAGGATGTTTCGAGGAAGCAGGACTTCGAGCGGAGAGACCATTGTATGCTCAGAGCAAGAAGAAACAAGAGGCAGAGGAAACAGAAACATGATCATTGGAGGCAAGTGGGGCTCTAAGGCTGGACCTTAACCTGATACATTCTTCTGTATTGATGGAGTACTTGCATGTAGAGTAAACACTTGTGGCAAGGAGACTGAGCGAGCAAGTAGCTTACATTTGTTCTTCTCTGTTATGGGCATTGTCCCTTCCCTTTGTGCTCTGTGCCCTCCCCACTGCCCCCCGGTCTAAGAGGTGTCAGTAATAACTCTGTGCCTCTAGGTCGGTTGGGAAGCACCCAAAGACCCACACTTTCACTCAGGTGTGGGTTTTGGAAGTAGGAGCTGCTTGAAGAAAGCTGAGATCCAAGCAGTGTTGGCCCCAGCCCTTGGGAGTGGAGGTGGTGGGGGGGAGTGGAGGAAGGTTCTAGAATGCTGGAGGTCTGTATTCCGCTCCCACCCTGCAGTCTAAGACAGGGAAGACCCTCTGACGAGGCATCATGTGTGGATGTGTGTGTAAACAGATGGAAGGATTGAGGAGCCTCAGGGGCCCCAGGGAGAGAGGGACGGAGATGGGCCCTTAAGCCTAACCAGTACGGGTGACCTTGGAAACCAGATTCAAATATTTCCTCTTTTATTTCTTCTTGTTTTCCTCACTCGTCATCAGCCCTCCAACTGTTGGGTGGAGAGAGAGAGGCTGTGAACACAAGGGCATTTAGGTACATCCACAAATGACTTTAAAATCAGTATTTATGTCTTCTTTCTGGATTCTCAGCCCTCTGTTCCTTTCTAAGCAATGATGCATTTTGGAAACTGCTGAGGACCAGGCCTCTAGAGCTCTCACCATAGGCTTTCTTAGCCCTGGCTTTTTCCAGTGTCCCTTTGGAGAAGGTCAGCCCTGAGGATGAGCAATGGAAGATGACATTGCAGGGCAGTTAAGCGTGGCCTACACGCTATCTACCTTGGAAACCTGGCTATGATGTTTCCTGGTGTGTGACCTTAAAGTTACTTAATTCCTCTCGCTTCAATTTCTTCATGTATAAAATTGATAAAGTACTAGTTCTTTTTCATGGGCTTGTTGTCAGGAAAAAGGACATAATGCATGGCAAGCGCTTATCTTAGCACCTGGCTCTGGGCTACAGGAAATGTAAGCGGTTATTAGTTCTGAGTGCTCTGCCCCTCATTGTGGGTCCCATGCCCGGGGGGTCTCTGGTGCCTTGCTCCCCGCCGGGAATGAATTCCACATCCACTCAAGGAAAGGCCTCCATGCCCCACCCAGGAAAACTTGCACAGAAAAGAGAGAGCAAAACCCCACAGTGTTTGCTGCTCCCGGATCACAGTCTGCACAAAGACAGTCTCTAGGACCAAGACTCTAGGACGCCAAGGAACAGAGCAGATCTAGGAAGCCACAAAGGTGTGTTGGGTGCTGGCTCCAGAATCTACGAGAAACAGCTTAGGACTGTCGGGGGCACCCACCACTGATGCCAGGGACTTGCTTCCTCACAGTACTGGATTCATTTCTCACTGGGTTTCTCAGAAGAGCTGTGTTTTGTTTGCAGTCAGCTTCCTTTTCTGCAAGCCAGGAGCTTTGCCACAGATTTCTGAGAAGCTAAGTGAATGCTCTTTCTGCCTAACTGACATTGTGTCATGAGTGGGTTATTTTCCCCCTTTTACTCTTTTTCCTCTTTATTAAAGCTGACAAATGGAGAAGAAAATGAAAGGAAAGAACAAACCCAGGATCGCAGGAGGCTGGGAAAATAGCTTCTATTTATAGCCTGGTACATTTTCAGACATGTAAACACCTCTGCTAATCGCTGTCCCTGCAGCAAGACCCTGGGGATTATTGAACTGCCCTGGAAAGCTGGCAGCCTTATATGGCAGAGCAGGGAAAGGCTTGACAAGGCTGATTGTGCTGCAAGTGGTTTTCAGAAACAGTGGGGAATGAGGTCTGCATCCTGCCCGTTCTTGCTGGACAGCAGAGGACCACACAGGCCCAGGCCTCTCGGAGAAAGCAGAAGCTCAGCACACACAGAAATTTTGGCAGGGCATAACCAAGAATGGCCTGGCCAAAGCACCTCTAATTGGGCAAATGGAGCTGACAATATAGAGCAGAAATTCTCACTTTGAGTGGCAGCTTCACCACTCAGCCATGTGCTGAGTCAAGCTCCTTGTCAAGCTTCAGTTTGCTCATCTGTAAACTGGAACAATTATAGTGACCTCAGAGGATGAGTGTGAGAATTAAATAAAAATAGTGTAAATGGCAAACACCATCCAGATTCCCTGCAAGGGACTAGCCACGATTTCTGTCATGCAATCCAAAGTTTCTAGACCTGGAAAGAAGCAGTCACATCTGACTTATAATAAAGAGAAAAAGAAGTCAGTGTAAACAGACCCCTGAGATGACTCAGAGAGAAGGACTTTAAAATAACTATTGTAAGGATGTTCAAAAACTTAAAGGAGGGCTTCCCTGGTGGCGCAGTGGTTGAGAATCTGCCTGCTGATGCAGGGGACGCGGGTTCGTGCCCCGGTCCGGGAAGATGCCACATGCCGCGGAGCGGCTGGGCCTGTGAGCCATGGCCGCTGAGCCTGCGCTCCGCAACGGGAGAGGCCACAACAGTGAGAGGCCCGTGTACCACAAAAAAAAAAAAAAAAAAAAAAAACTTAAAGGAAAATATGATTATAATAACAGAACTTTGGAGAATCTCATCAGAGAAATGGAAGCTGTAAAACTGAAAATTCTAGAACTGAAAACACAATATTTGAAATGAAAAATCTGCTGATGGGCTAAACAACAGATCAGATACTGCAGAAGAAAAATAAGTAAACTTGAAGAAAAATTAATAGAAATTATCCATTCTGAAACCAGGAGAAATATGTTTTGTAACCAAACAAGAGTCTTAGTGGCCTCTGGGAAAATATCACACAGTGTAACGTACATGGAACTAGAATCAAGAAGGAGAAGAGAGAGAGATTGGGGTAAAAAACTAATTGAAAAAATAATGACCAACATTTTAAAATTTTTCGTAGGAAAAAAGAATCACACTTGGGTACATAACCACAGGGCTGAAGATAAAAGACAATCTTAAAGTCAGCCAGAGAGGAGAGACACATTGTCTACAGGGACACAGTGATGTATTGATGACCGACTTCTCATCAGGAAAAACCGGACAGAGGCCACAAATCAATAGGATGACAATATAAAGTACGGAAGAAAAAAGTGTCAACCTGGAACTATATGTCAATGAAAATATTTTTCAAAAATAAAATACTTTTCAAAAATAAGACATTTTTGGGGCTTCCCTTGTGGCGCAGTGGTTGAGAGTCCGCCTGCCGATGCGGGGGACGCGGCCGCTGAGCCTGCGCGTCCGGAGCCTGTGCTCCGCAACGGGAGAGGCCACAGCGGTGAGAGGCCCGCGTACCGCAAAAGAAAAAAAAAAAGACATTTTCAAGCAAACAAAGCTGGGAGAATTCATCACCATCACACTTGCTCTAGAAGGAAGTAACTAAGGCTGAAGCCAAGTTAGACCAGATGAAACCAAAAATCCACAGGAAGGCGTGAAGAGTCCAGAAATGTCTCTACAGTTTTTCATCTCAGGACGCCTACATCAATCTGCATATTCCAATAACTCCTTGACTTCCTGGAGTAAGGTTTATGTGAAAGGCAAAGACAATTGAAATGCTGCTGTTAAATAAATCAATTAACAATCAAACAAAAAGTGTCTTGTGCTGGAAGACTCTCTAGCACGGCTACATGACAATCCCATCCCTACTTCTAAGGCAAAGCCAGTGGATTTAATACCCTTTGATACTGTCCAGAGAGAAATAGCAAAACTTCATTTTTACAGTCTCCATGGTCTCCGAATGAAGAAAAGAAAAATTCACCTCCGCTTCACAGGCTAAATGGATATTCTGTGTATATTGATTCCACCGGTCCTCCACATCATCAGAAAAAAAATAAAATCACCTTCGTGCCTCTTTATGCAAGAAGTAGTTGCCCAGTATCACTCAGGAATGACAAGAAAACCTTGCTAGCTATTGAGGATTCAGAAAGAATATGGCTTAAACAATGAAGAAGAACAACCAGCTGTACATTTATATCATTGGCTAGAAAACTCACCATTGGAAATGTTGCTTGATCACCACAAAGACACTCCAAGTGTCCCTACAAACAGATTTCACCCGGAAGAGTGAGTGTGTTGTTGTTACAATAAGCATGGATCTCTAGGGGTTGGTCCTCTAGAAAAATAAGGATGATGGTGTAAGTGAAAACATCACACCTGACACATCCTCTGTGATAGAAACGTGGCGTTGAGTGAGACAAAGGGATTGAGAGTTCTTCTCACCCAACCCTCCTTGTGACGCACTCCAGGATTTGTCCTTCTAGACAAAATATGGAAGGTATTCCCCTACCCAAAATACAAATTTTTAAAATAAAAATTTCCTTTGGGTGGAGGCAGGCATCCAGTGTTAACAGGTGGGTTCCCCCGGAGGAAGCAGGACATGTTCTGGGTGAGAGAGATGACAAGGAGCACCGCATCACTGGAGTGAGCTGTATCCTCTGACTGGGAAGGTCTGGCCTCAGGGGCTGCTTTCCCAGCCAGGCTGAGCAGGGTTTTGCTGGGGTTGGGGCCCCGGCAGCCAGATACCAGCAGTAGAGGGGAAGGAGGACCCTTTGTTCACTCACTGCTTCATTGTTGAAATATTTATCTTGTGGATGCAAGCAGAGTTCAGAGCTCCAGGGATGGATCAGAGAAGAAGACACAGCCCCGGAGACAGTGGGGAGAGAGTAGGTGGAGCAACAGACATGCACCCCCAAACCTACACCACACTGTCTCCTGCAAGCTGCCATGCAGACAGCCAGGGTGCCCTGATCCCTGGCGAAGCCATAGCCAACCTTGGCATCCCGGGGGCTGGGAAGGGCCTGCAGAGGAAGTGACACCTCTGTGCAGACTTGAAGGACATTCAGAAAGAAGCCAGGAAGCAAAAGACATCGTTCTTTCCATCAGTTTACTCCATGGGGAAAATCAAAGTAGAAAGATCCTCTTTTTAGAAATCGTACGTAACATATTTTCCACTATTCCTTCCAACGGGTGGAAGTTCATCCATTGTACTTTCTGGATGTGCCAGGGAAAATGCTTGGGCAGTCTTCGAAGCTGAGGCCCAAACGCAATCACGAGTGAACCATAAACTTTTATGAATCCAGAGTTAAAACCACAGTTTTCCAAATGTCCCTATTTATATGGAAAAAGTAAACATTTGTTCAATTTATTTTTGGCCCCAAAATAGAGACATGATTCAGACGTAGATAAATCTGGTTAAAAAGATTCTTTTTCCTGGTATTTGGTGAGCCACAGTACGTTAATGTGTCCATAGTTGAAGCTTCAATGTGTAGAATCGTCCTGTTCTCAGGGCATTATTCCTCACTTGAGTCCAATCATTACTTTTAAAAGTCATTTTGAAAAGTGACAGGACTTGATAGTTGACTCAGGAATAGGGGAACAACCTCAAAGTCCTGCTTTGTTTCCTGGCTGCTGCCTCAGAGTTGACATTCAGTGTTTCTACAATTTATCTGAAGGATATGAATCTATTAACATGCAAAATTTCTTTAAAAAAGAAAGAGTTATGCTTTAAAATCCCACATCTTAGTGGTAACACCGTATCGAAGAGCTTACCTCCAAAGCCGGAGGTGAGAGAGTAGAGCCTGGCGACCCCAGGGTGTTAGAACTAAGCGGGATACAGGGAGATGAGCCTGGGGGATTCAAAAGGTAATTTTTATTCTCTTCAACACTTTTCCTCCAGTTAGTACATTGATGCTCCAGTTTGGATAACATTATACACATCCCTGTTCCTTCATTCCAATACTTTGGTCTTCAAATCATCCTTCACCCTCCTTTGCACTGGATTCTCGTCACAAAATGGAAATAGCAATAAGGACAAGAATTAAGCATTGTGAAAAAATAACAAATGGCCCGGAACATCTTACATGTCTAAGCTACTACAAAGTCCTGAAATGTTCAACAAAGAAAACCATGAGTAGTTCTATATTCATGACAACTGCTATTAAGGTTGCACAAATTGGCCCCTGTCCCGATAAGCAGACCAAGTATGTAAGCAAGCAATTCACAAAAGAGGAAAAATACACATGGGTGACAAACATGTAGGAAAATGTTTGCCCTCACTGTACATTAAAATAGAGATAAGTACTGACTGTTATCTATAATATCAGAAAAGTTAAGAGAGAGAGATTGCCTTCGGTTGGGAATTGCCTTCAATCTGAAGATTGAAGCCCTCTTGGAATGCAGTTTGGCAATATATATGAACAGCCTGAAAAAGTGATACATTTTCACTCGTGAATTCTACTTCTGGGAATCTATGCTAAGGAAATAACAAAATTCAGAAAAGGTATTATGCAAAAAGATTTCTATCACAGCATGGTTTGTCGTAGTGAAAAATTCAAAGCAACTTGCCTAACCATCAAATACATGGTTAACTCAAATACTACAACCCATGAGTGATTTTCAGAATATTTCATAGCTGGCTTCATCAAGTAGGGCATGGCTGTTAGAAAGGATGCCTGGCTGACCAGTATGGACCCCAGCCTGATGCTCTACTGGTGTCCACGGGGGGAGTATCAGATTTGTACTTCTGAGCCTAGGAGTTATAGCTTTTTCTTTTTTCCTTCTTTGTGCCTTATTTTATTTTTCCAATTTTCTATAAATAGAATTATGTTTATAGTCAGAGAGACAAAAATGAAATGGCCTCAATGGCACAGTTCTAAAATTTCAAATCTCTTCCTTTGTCTGTCCCAGGACGTCCATGGGATACCAACTTTCAGCCTAACTGCAGTGTGTTAATCAATTTTTATGCCTGTTGGTGGAACAGTCTGGAAAACATTATCCACAGTTAAAATAATCAAGGGCACTGTTTTCACTCTTGTGTTTGATGCCATGATATTGTCCCCCATTGCTGGGCTAACATTTAGATATTTGGAAACTGTATTTAGGAGATGAGGCTAACTTGGTTTTTTTAATCAAAAATGTTATTGAAGTAACCGTAGATACTCTTGCAGTTGTTACAAATAATGGGGACAGAGCCCCGTACCCTTCCCTCACTGGTAACATCTTTCAAAACTATAGCACAAGATCACAGCCAGGATATTGACACTGACATGAGCCAGTGATCTTACTCGGATTTCCCCAACTTTACTTGTTCGTGTGTGTACTTGGTTCTATACAATTTATCAACTGCGCACACACGTATATCCACGACCCGTGTAGACACAGAGCCTTCCATCACCTCAAGCATAAAGATAAAATCAGCTTACCCATTTACGTTCAATCATCAACAACATATTTGCCAGAAAATCGACAACTTTGCAAAACTTCTATTACAAGCTGGAGCTGTGGGCAACCACGCAAGCTTACTTATTATGCCTGCAACACAAGGGGCGAGGCATGAGACCTGCCAAGAGAACGCTCTTCAGAAGGGCCACTGAACGACCTCACCCACCACTGCTCCCCCCACCTGCCCGTGTGTTTTTTAATCTCAAATGAATCAAAAAATTATAGTTCAAGGAGACAACTACACTAGTTAGTCCAACGTCTAAATAAGGCAGAAAGCAATGATAAATTGGGAGTCTCCTTGTATGAAGGTGCATGTCCACTTGGCAAGCGTTTCAGACCTAGTAACCAACGGGTTCGTGGCGAAGATGGAAAAGACATAAGAGACTTCACCTATGTGCCTCCTAGATTCTTGGGGTTCAGTGTCTCTTGTCCTGAGTGTTTGATTTTTTTTATATAAATTAATTTATTTTATTTATGTTATTTTTGGCTGCGTTGGGTCTTCGTTGCCGCGTGCGGGCTTTCTCTAGTTGCGGCGAGCGGGGGCTACTCTTCGTTGTGATGCGCGGGCTTCTCATTGCGGTGGCTTCTCTTGTTGCAGAGCACGGGCTCTAGGCGTTCGGGCTTCAGTAGTTGCAGCACACGGGCTCAGTAGTTGTGGCTCGCGGGCTCCAGAGCTCAAGCTCAGTAGTTGTGCCGCACAGGCTTGGTTGCTCCGAGGCATGTGGGATCTTCCTGGACCAGGGATTGAACCCTGTCCCCTGCATTGACAGGTGGATTCTTAACCACTGTGCCACCAGGGAAGACCTGTTTGATCTTATTTTATCACGGATGCCAAACTCTTAACTCAGAAAGATAAGATGTAAGAAGATGATGACGGCTGCTTTGTTCCCCAGATACGTACACTTCCTTTTGCTTCAGAGGAGATTACAGCCCCTCTGGACAGGAGAGAATACACTGCCGAGCGCCCCGAGTACGATTACATGCAACTAAATCGCAAAGACATTAAAGTAATATATCTTCCTTTGTGTGGAAACCAAACCCATCGCACAGTCGAGGTCCCAAGGGAAGGCAAGGTGCATGGTGGGGATGGAGGAAGGAAGAAGGGAGAGGGGCAGGTTTGATGGAGGGGTGTATTTTTTTTCCCTTCACCAGAAATTAAAGACAAGAAAGGGAAAAGCCATGAACCTGCTGTTTTCTCTATTGCTCGTCATTGCCAATCATTAAATCCTATTGCAAAAGAGTGTCCCTCGGGTAAATCTACCTCAAAACTAAAAATTGCCTGGATAAAATCATGCAGATTCAGAGTTTGAAAGATAAAACGCCTAAAATGAGATTTCAAAATTATTGATGACAATCTCCCGCAAAAATGTACATGAAATGAGAAGAAGGGAGAATTTTAATTACTTCATGGACAGTTTATGGCTTGTTTTCTAAAGCCAAATGTTGGCCTTCGGGTGATGTCATCAAGAAAAGGAAAAGCCCTTCTTGCAACAGAAACCTGCTCACTTCATATCCTTTTCTCCCTCAAAAGACAGACAGTAAGCAAACTGAGGTAGAATATTTCAATAACCCAGCACCAGATATCAAAATTCCAAAATGGAACCATGCCAACGTTAAAATCTAACTCACCACTTTTAGAGAATATGATCAGTGTTGGAATGAATGACAGCCTCTCTCCGAGGACACTTAAAACATCTTTCAACAGATCGAAGCAGCAGGGAACAGGACGGGACACCCCTCAAGGCCAGTGCCAGCACGACGGGAGACCTAGCCAAGACCCAAGCTTCACATGGCAGGCGGCAGGGAGCCTCCCCACCAACAAATATAACAATTCCCAACAAATCTAACTTCTCAAGAACAGCCCTCCACCATGTTTCCCTGACCCGGAATGTATTCACCTACCATTCATTGTTGCAAATCCATTTTGAGGTTAAACAAAATAAAACACAAATACATACTCGATTTATTGCTTCCCACAGGGAAAGTCTAAATCCAAAAATATTCTCTTGATAATTATTCACTTTCTTTATTCATTATATGTAGATAAAGAGAACTTAGCTTTCTAAGTGTCATGTTATGTCAAGAAAAAGAGATTGTTTAGAAAGAAATCAGAAGAAAGGAAAGGAAAAATAAATAGCTAGAGTCTGAGAACTGCTGGTATTCAAGATTAAAAGAAGTTAGAACCTTTACTAAAAATAGCAAGATACTCCGGTTTTGTGATTTCAAGTCAAACAGTTTGACATTGGCACTTGGTGCTATTAATATTCCACATGCCAAGAAATTTGATAAATGGTGTCCTTTGCTCTTAAGGGGACAGATTTTTTTCTCAGTATATATATTCATTCACACGTAAGCTAGCTGTGTATTTCAAGCCACAATAAATTAAACTCAGTACTTTGATACATGAAGCACATTCATCTGAGGTTTCTAGGAATTGAATTTAAATCAAATATTGCATAAACAGTGGCAGAATTTCACTTCAAACCCTTCCCTCATCAAGCTTTATTCTTACAAAGTCAAGTGCAAATATTTACCACGTTTTATAAAGTTCAAAGGATCTTGAGTAGAGAGAGCCTTCAGATAAACAGTTTTATTTACCTCGCTCAGTTTCAATCTAAAACTCTGATTCTATGCGGGGGGAATTCACTTTGGCCAATTAACTGTCTCGTCATTAAATTCGACTTAAAGCACAATTTCTAAGGCTCTAAAGATAAGGCAACCCTACATCTCGGGTCGTCATGCTGTTGTCCTGGCATCCGTCTGGTTTTGCATGTTGGCTTTCTCCAAAGTGTGCTGGTTTGAAAGGGAATGTCCATGGTTACCCTAGAATATCCACTCGGTGGGACACGGTGGAAACAGAGGGGGAGGAAGTTGATCAGATGCAAAAACTCAAAAACCTAACAGCAGTGCCTGAGGGATGCCCAGAGTCTTCCTCTGAAGCAGGCATTCCCACGAGAGCAAGAAGAGAGGCGAGGCCAGGAGGGCCCCAGCTCTGCAATGGAGAGAGAGCCTGGGAGCATGACTTAGCTCCACGAGCACAGTGACAGACGGCGGACCTAATTCCCGCTGTGAATTGAAATTGTGCCAACGAAGACGATGTTTCCTTCCAGGTCTCCTCCCATCGACCCGCACACAGAAGATTCCAAGACCCCCCCAAGGAGGCAAGCCCTCCCCAGCTCTGGCCTCTGGAGTCTGACCACAACGTGTTCTTGGCCTCTGTTTCCTGGCCTCCCGGGGCCCCAAGAAGTTTCCAGGCACGCGGACTATTCAGGTAATGGAGTGAAAATGATAACGTCCTGTTCAGAGTGACCTGAAGAACATGAGATGAGAACTGTTACCTAAGTACAACTGCAACATCTACATGGGGCCTTTTTTCAGAGTAGACCCAGAATGATTTTTCTAAATAATACGTAAATAAAACCGACAGATGGGTTTTTAAAGCACCTCTAACCTCATACGCACGCACACTGTTCTAAATCACTTTTTTCTCACGCAGCTCAATATCAAAAACAACCAAACAACCCCGTCCAAAAATGGGCAGAAGACCTAAATAGACACTTCTCCCAAGAAGATATACAGATTGCCAACAAACACGTGAAAGGATGGTCAACATCACTGATCATTAGAGAAATGCAAATCAAAGCTACAGTGAGCTATCACCTCACGCCGGTCAGAATGGCCATCATCAAAAAATCTACAAGCAGTAAATGCTGGAGAGGGTGTGGAGAAAAGGGAACCCTCTTGCACTGCTGGTGGGAATGTAAATTGATACAGCCACTATGGAGAACAGTATGGAGGTTCCTTAAAATACTAAAAACAGACCCACCATATGACCCAGCAATCCCACTACTGGGCATATACCCCGAGAAAGCCATAATTCAAAAAGAGACATGTTCCACAATGTTTATTGCAACACTATTTACACTAGCCAGGACATGGAAGCAACCTAAGTGTCCATCGACAGATGAATGGATAAAGAAGATGTGGCACATACATACAATGGAATATTACTCAGCCATAAAAAGAAACAAAATTGAGTTATTTGTAGTGAGGTGGATGGACTTAGAGTCTGTCATACAGAGTGAAATAAGTCAGAAAGAGAAAAACAGAAAGAAGTCAGAAAGAGAAATACCATATGCTAACACATATATATGGAATATAAAAAAAATGGTTCTGCTGAACCTAGGGGCAGGACAGGAATAAAAGACCTAGATGTAGAGAGTGGACTTGAGGACATGGGGAGGGGGCAGGGTAAGCTGGGCCGAAGTGAGAGAGTGGCATGGACATATATACACTACCAAATGTAAAATACATAGCTAGTGGGAAGCAGCCACATAGCACGGGGAGATCAGCTCGCTGCTTTGCGACCACCTAGAGGGGTGGGATAGGGAGGGTGAGAGGGAGACGCAAGAGGGAGGGGATATGGGGGTATATGTATACGTATAGCTGATTCACTTTATTATACAGCAGAAACTAACACATTGTAAAGCAATTATACTCCAGTAAAGATGTTTAAAAAAATAAAATAAAATAAATCTCTTTTTTTAAAAAAAGTCATAGTCTTAGTTAAAGGAAATAATAATAAACTTAAAAATAGTAGAAGGGAGAACTTTCCAAGGGGGCAAATGGAGCCGGAGAACATCCAACTCCCCTCCTGGAATATACTTTCCTGAAATGAAGTTGGCAGGAATTGTACCTTGTTTGATGAGAAAGGGAAATTCAAATAGCTAAGCTGGTAAAGCTGGACAGCATTTCTCTTTCACCTAAAACGGCTCCAAATCCATCCCTAGCCCACGTGCACACACACACTCACACACAAGCACACACACACTCTCCGGGGTGATCATTCTCCACCATCATTCTGGGCCCTCACTAGATGACTCGGGGCCAGTGGAAGCTTGCTGCGGACAAACACATTCTGCTAGATTTAAAATTCGGGAAAGGGCAACTCCACCACCGACCCCAGCACGATGCTCCCTCCTTGAGCCACTGGGTAAGTCAAGGGCCATCTAAAACTTTTCAAGCCAAGTTAAAAAAATAAGCTAAGCCACCTTCTGTTCAACAAAAGTTCTGCAAACTTCCCCAAATAGAGCAAAGGCTAGCTCAGCGAGCAGACAGCTTCTGGCGACTTGCTGCTGCTTTTCTAAGTTCGAGAAAAAGGGAGACAACCTAATGACATCCAAAATCCTCTACAGTTCTAGAGTTTCGCAAGAGTTTAGATTTCTTTAAAAATTCAAACTCTACACCACTGGTAGCTACTCATGTACGTAAATACAGATACACGTGTGTCTCCCGTGTCCTTGTTGAAAAGTTCTTCCCATCTACAGAAGTCTCAGTGGGACAGTGCAGGGAGCAGTGCAGAAGCAGAATCCTCCCTTTCCTTAATATTCTTGTTTATAGAATCATGGAAAGTCACTGCTTCCTAGAACCTTTCTGTTCTATTAGCTCGATCCTACTACTATGTTTTTTTAAAAAGAGGAGGGAGCTAAGCGTCCAGGAGGGGCTGTGACCGGCCCCATCTTGTGCAGATTTTGAGGCTGAGGCAAGACCCGTACGGAGAAGCCCCGAATCGTCGTCCTGCCGTCCTCGGCCTCGGTCCCCGGGTCCAGCTTTCGTGACGAGCTCGCTGTGTGTCGAGAGCGGTGTCCTGCCGTTTCACCTGAAATAACTCCCCGAGCCTTCAGGATCAAGCCGGGAATCAGGCGTTTTACTCTCCCCACGCTGACTTCTAGAGGCAGGGGTTGAACACGAGTAGTCCACCTCTCCCACCTGCCCCGGGAAGCCCTCCTCGGACAGCAGGACACCCAGAGTGGTGGGTGACTTCCTGCCTTACACGGGGCAGCCCGACGATTGAGGATGCAACGTCTCCCCAGAGCTCTCCAGCCCAAGGGAAGAGATCTGCGATCTTAAGGCCCCTCCCTGCCAAAGAAAGCTGTCATCTGCCACCCAGCTCAGCCTGGAAAAGACCCTTCCGACTCTGCTTCCCAGACTGGCAGGCGAACTGCCCTCCTGGGACCGGCTGCTCCCTGTGGGGCCCCTCTCTCAGCGCCCCCGGGGCTGCACTGAGTCCTCCACGTCTGCTGTGTACAGAGCGAGGGCTGCAGGGGCTGCCGGCAGGGGACAGAGCTGGGCCCAGACTCGGTGGCCCTGGTCTGCTCACCTGCCCCCGGCCCCGGGCTGCTGGACGGCACCTCCGCTTCCACAGGGATGGAGACCCCGTTCTCCACGAGGCCGGTGCCCGGGGCCTGGCAGTAGGTCAGGTTGAGGCTGCTGGTTGAATCCATCCCCGTAGGTTCACAGCATCTCCAGAAACGTTTCTCCTTAGCGCGTGGGGCTGTTCACCCCTTAAAGGAGAAGCGGCCTCCGCGTTCCTCAGCCTGGTCAAGAGAGCATGGCAGCCGTGTGAGCCTCCCAAACGTTGCACTTGGGGCGGTTGGAGCCTGAAGGGCCCTGCTGCCTGCCCCGATATCAGTGTGAGGCCGGGCCTCTTCTCCCAGTAGCTCAGCTCCGCAGGAATGTTCTGGAATAGCCAGCCCACTGCCCTTGAAAACACACACGCACGCACGCACACACACAGCTTCAACTTCCAAAGGGTGACAAGTCCCATTAGCTACAGAGGAGAAACGGGCTGCTGGAGACGTCTTCTATGAATTGTAAATGGTCACAGAATACCCCCGAAGTAGATGTGTGACGAATAGCAGAAAACATACGTACATGAAAGCTCAGGCTCGGCCTCCAAATTTGCCCCCGGGCACCAGTAGATTGGAAGCAAAATTGTACGACTCTCGTTCTGCCAACCGGCACACTGGGAAGTGGTCTTTAGGAAGAATGAATTCCACTTCTTTCCTGAGGGAAAAACATCTTAGGACTCCCTGCCGAAAAAACAGAAATGGAGCTATCGATTCATTTTTACCTAACACGAATTTTTTTTAAAACAAATCTATTTCTAAGCACGGTGATCACACACGTTTTCCGTTTGTCTGATTAAGAAAAATAACACTAAAACTTTCTCTGCGTCCTCTGCTCACGTCCCTCCTGGTCAATCCTTGTTGTTCAATCTAATGGAGCAGTTCCTTTAAAGGTGTCCAGTCTTCAGAAAATGCAGTGACAGATGTAGCAGTCTAAGGACTTCTTAGCCGATCACAGACATCTAAGGATTCTTCAATTCTCACCTCTAACTAAACTGGTGGCCCAGCTGGTGCAGATGAGAAGAGGATTCTGACATTGCCCCTGTGTTTCCATCCAACCAGCCACCCTCCTCATCTCTCTCCACTTCCATCCCTCCCAGTAGAAAACTCTCCAACAGCGTTCGCTACCACTAGGGAATTTAATATTATAAATCAACTATACTTCAATTTTAAAAGAGAACTAAATAGAAGTGTTGATATTGGATGAAATCTAACCGAAAACAGATTTACTTACAATTCTCAGCTGGACCTCTATGACTTTGAGGGGACATTCAGACAAAGTAGCGCCTAGAAACACAGAATAGGCTCTTCCATCTCTTGGCAAATTAACAGGGTGTTGAAAGAACGTGACATTTGAGGCCACCCTAAGTCATGTAGCCACCGTGTACCAGGGCCACTACTTTCCCAGAGTTTTGAGCTGAACAATCATCGTCACCAGTCTCATATCACTGCCTGTGATTTACAGTAATTGAAGAGGCGATTTATTTGTCACTTATACCAAATACCACACTCAGTTTCTCCAGGAGTTTTTGGGTCCCCCAAGGAAAGAGGGCAAACAGACATCTCAAACCTGACCAGCTCTGCAGGGACACTCCTCAAGTATTCCCAAGGGATTCCAGCCTGCGTCTCCCAACCCGAAAATGTGATTGTAGGAAGGGTTAACAATCACTGGTTTTCCTGAGGAAGAGGGCCTTCATGATTGTGAGTTTCAGGATCAGGGAGCCACGCGGAGATTTTTTTAGCCCATGTTGCTGGGAACCCGCAGGAGAGCCATTGGAGAGCGGAGCGGACTCACAGGCCGAGGGGGCTGTCAGAGCGCACTCAGCCCCTTGGCCAATCTCCATGCCATCCTGACGCTCCTCCTTCAACCCTCCGAGCACACCGGCCTGTTTTACTTTTACATTTACGGGCTGTCGTTCTGAGCACAGCTGTCACCTCTACTTTGTAGGAATCCATGAATGACTCTTCAGAATCTTGCCATACTGATGCAGGATACATTTTATCTATGGCACCTTTTAAGGAGTCAATAAATTGAAGCACGAGAAACGATTTAAACAAAATCTGCAGCCCTGAAAGCTGCACAGACGGGAAGAGAAGACCTGCCTCTGTTCCCCTGCGCTAACCCCCCTCCCCATCCCTCCTGTTTCCTAGAACTGCGGAAGATGTATGGGGAGGAAGAGGAGGGTTAACCATGTTTCCGAAAAATAGCCACACTCAGAATTACTGCAAACTTCATAAAAACGTACTAGACGCCCACAGGGCTGTTAACGCAAGGACACGCTGAGAACCGCCCAGTTTTCCCTCAGGCTTTCCCACCTTCTCTTGTACCAGCCCTTCCTTCACTGCCATTCTTCCCCAGAGGCAGCCGATCCCCGCCCCACACCTGGATCTGTCTCACCCGGGCATCCACTGAATTCCAGTCGCAGAGGGAAGAGCTTGGGTTTCTCAGTACAAAACTTACTTTTGTTCTTTCAAAGGCAAGTCCCCCACTCTTGGACCTTGATGACAGCTAAGTATATTTGCAATTTGCAACTTACCCAATGCAAGGGGCATTGATTATCGACTGTCTGCGAGAACAATCTGAAGGATTCAGGGATTCAATCAAGGGTCATTTCTACAGGCTCTCCACAGAAATCATGCAAAGCAGTTTAGTTTTAAAAAGTGTTGGAGTGCTTTAGACTTGTGGTCTTGTAAGAGGTTTAAAAATAACACACACACACATACACACACATACACACACACACACGAGTCTATAAATACAAGCTTTCGAAACAACCATGTAGACAGAAGTACACAAGACCACAAAAGATTAAAAAAATTGGGCCTCCAAAAGTTCTGCTGGAAACAGAGACTGTCAATATCAATGTGCCTCCATGGCTCCTGGTGAAATCTGGTCCCCTGCTCCCGACGTGAGCTGAGATGGTGGCCTCCCCTCTCCTTCGGCACACCTGTGATCGCCTTCCTGCTAAACTCCAGTCTATAGCCCTGAAGTGGCCACTCCTCTCCCAGCAAACTCATCTGGGCATCAATAAATGTGAACCTTTGATTCTCTCCATGAAGCTATGTTAGAACAACTCATCTTAAATAATAATGAGTAAATCTTTTGTGATTCTCACCCGAGGTTCCAGCAACGCCCTGCAGAGCCTCACCTTCTCTTACCCAACTATTACTGAGAAAGTTTTTTTAATGACATGCTGGGCTTGCCAATAGGAATAAGACATGGCCTGTACTTTCAAAGCAGTTATGGTCTAGTCGGGGGAGAGTGAAACATCAGGTTCCTGTTGCTCCACATCCTTACCAATATTATTTGTTTTCAGGGTTTTTTTTTTTAAAAAGAGTCATTTTAGGGCTTCCCTGGTGGCGCAGTGGTTGCGAGTCCGCCTGCCGATGCAGGGGACGCGGGTTCGCGCCCTGGTCCGGGAGGATCCCACGTGCCGCGGAGCGGCTGGGCCCGTGAGCCGTGGCCGCTGAGCTTACCAATATTATTTGTTTTCAGGGGTTTTTTTTTTAAAAAAGAGTCATTTTAGGGCTTCCCTGGTGACGCAGTGGTTGCGCGTCCGCCTGCCGATGCGGGGGAACCGGGTTCGTGCCCCGGTCCGGGAGGATCCCACGTGCCGCGGAGCGGCTGGGCCCGTGAGCCACGGCCGCTGGGCCTGCGCGTCCGGAGCCTGTGCTCCGCAACGGGAGAGGCCACAGCTTATGGTCTAGTCGGGGGAGAGTGAAACATCAGGTTCCTGTTGCTCCACATCCTTACCAATATTATTTGTTTTCAGGGTTTTTTTTTTTAAAAAGAGTCATTTTAGGGCTTCCCTGGTGGCGCAGTGGTTGCGAGTCCGCCTGCCGATGCCAGGCTGCAGAGTAGGAGAAAATATCGGTAGTAAATATATTTGAGCAAGGACTTGTATCTAGAATAAAGAATTCTAAAACTCAATAATAAAAAGATAAACAACAAACAAAAATTAATAAAAATGGGCAAAAAGCTTGACCAATTCAGGGATGACCGATCAGTACATAAAAAGTGCGCTCAACGTGAGCTGGTAAAATCAAGCAACAGACACTGCAAAGACCGTTACCGCTGCACAACCCTCTCTTCCACTGGGAAACGCAGCCACTGGTTTGCAAGAAGGTATTGACCGCGGAGCAAATTATCATTTATGTGGCAGTGATAGAATCAAGTGGTTCATGCAAGCGTCCCTCCGTGCTGAGATTCTGGGCTGGAAACCTAGACCCTGGATCACTGGAACTGGGCACAGAAGGAATTTGTTAGAGTTCTGAGCTATCGTACTTGTCCCGCCTGTATATTCAGGCCATTTTTCTCTTCCAACATCAGCTTTAATTTACATTCTGGCGTGGTTAATATACTGGTGGCTCTTTGTTCTCTGAGCTTATAAACAGTGAGGAATTATGGAGTCAGGGTACTTCTCCTAAGCAGGGCAGTCTGCTAGTCAATATGAGCAAGAAATACCAAACATGTTCTAGAATCAACACTGGAAGTCGTTCCAAAACCCTCACACCTGGGCCAGACTTCGGGTGCCTGCAGCCGCTGATCCTTGCCCGTGTCTGTGTCATTCAGCTTCTCCAGGAAAACAAGGCCTGAGAGATAGATGGTAGATAGATTAGATAGATAGATACATACATAGATGATAGATAGATAGATAGATAGATAGATAGATAGATAGATAGGTAGATTGATAGGTAGATAGATAGAGATAGATAAATAGGTAGATGATAGGTAGGTAGATAGATAGATAGATAGGTAGATAGAGATAAATAGATGATAGGTAGGTAGGTAGATACATAGATAGATAGATGATAGATAGGTAGATGATAGATAGGTGACAGAGAGAGTTTAAGGAATTGCTCATGTGACTGTGGGAAGCTGGGATCTGAAATTCATAGCGCAGCCAGCAGGAAGCAGTTAATGCAACAGTACAGAGGCAGAATTTCTTCTCCTGGGGAAACCTTGGTTTTTGCCCTGAGGGCCTTTAACTGTTGAGATGACACCCACCCACATTATGGAGGCCGAGCTCCTTCCTTTGCTAAAAGTCAGTGCACTGTAGCTGTACAGCACATCTACAACATACCTTCACAGCAATCCCTAAGTTAGTGCTTGATCAAATAACTGACTGCTATACCCCAGCCAAACTGATACATAAAATTAACCATCACAGTAATCTTACAACCTACAGAAGTAGCAAAGAGGGGTAGCACCTAATAAAATAAATCCAAGGACCATCTAAGGAAATACCAGGAAACAATTCAGTTTTCATGCAATTGATAGCATTTGCTAAAATCGTGAGGCCTGCAAACTAAGAGAACCCAGAGAAAATCCATTTAGGAAGATTCCTCACGGGCATGGGGAAATCTTAAGCTTCATCCTGAGAAAACGCTAGGACTCAGGGTGAAGTCCTAAGACGCTTCCTTTAGATAAAGTGGAGTCTAGGTCAGCATAGAGGCTGGTTCAGGAATAGAGACTTGGATTCTGAGTCTGCAAGAGAATAGAAAAGATCTTGCAAGGGATACTGCCTATTTGACATGATCATTATTCTCAACAGGAGGAAATGGATAATGTTTTCTGGCTACAAGTTTTTTGTAGCATCAATACATGCTTTAAAAGTTCAACAACACTTCCAAGTCTGCAATTGCCTTTGTTCCTAGACAAAACCTGTGAGAACGTAACCCTGGTGTGTGTCATGACAGCTGTCGTATCCGTGAAGATGTCCCCAACGTCATACAGATGTAACCGTGTCGTAGGGACCTGAGCCCATGCCTTCTGAGTCTGCAACCAGCTCTTTCTCTCCTGTGCCCAAAGGATGCACGATGCAGCACCCACCAGGCAGAGGGTAAAGCATTGCCTAGGCAACAGTCCATATAAACAAGTTTTAAAGGGACTGGCTTTAAATTTCCTGGCAAGAAATACAAAAGGCCATTAACATATAAAAAAGCACTTAACCTTGCTGGTCATCAAAGAAACTCGAATTAAAACAAGCTTCCACTTTTGAAATTGACAAGACGCAGGTCTTTGTCTGGTGTTTATAGGCCCAGTTACTGCCTGGAAAGTCACGTTCTGGACTGTCCATCGCTTTTTCCATAACAACATTTCATCCAAACCTTCTTACGCTTGTCTTGATTTGGTGTCAGACAAGGCTTATTCCTGGATCTAAATTCATCTAAAAAAGCAAGGGAGGAAGGGAAGAATTTCAGTCATCTAAAGGGGCACAGAACCAAAGAACCAGATTTGCGGTTGGCCCTGCCCCGCCGCCAGTCTCCTGGGAAACATCAACAGAAACAAAACTGCTGTTTTGCTGCCTTCTGATGACAGGGAGACTGGGACCGCAGCACAGCAAGAATGAGAATCTGTTCCTCACCGTAACTATTTTTAAGGTTGATACAGTATCACTATTCACCTAGAGAGAATACATAAAAATGTGAAATTATACGTGTGCTGTAAACAAGAAGCCAACCTGAAACTGAGGGATCTTGCTGGGTCCCTGAGTTGCAACCTTCCTCCAGCCCCTAACTATGCTGCCCAGCCTCTCTGGTCTGCGATAATATTAATTTGAGGACCCCACCAAGGTAATGATGTCCTTAGCAAACAGAAAGCCCACGTCAACCACACCCCACCACTCACAACAGGGCTACTGAACTCCTTAAACTATCCATGGGGAGAGGAAAAAGAGAAAGAAAAAAATGAGCAATGTGCTTGTCGAGGGTCTCTTTTTGCAAGTAACAAAATATGACCGACATAACAGGGAAAAAAGAGGTGGGAGAACAGAATTAAACTAGCTTTAAAAATATAGTATCTCCCACAAGTCAGGAAAGAAATGATTAGCACATTGTAAGTTTACACAAACACCAAAAAATAAAAGAACAAAAACCCCCAAATTTAAACTAATACATGTTTAAAAAATCCCATAAACAAATTAAAAATACCGTTTTGGAAAAATAAATTTGTAACATAGAAAACATACCAAGGCTTAATTTCCTTCCTACACAAATACTTCTTACAAATCAACAAAGAGAAAACTTAAACCACTTTATACAAAAATAGGTAAAGTTAAAAATATAGACTGACAATAAAATATGTAAAGATTCTCAACATCATAAGGGAACTTTAAATTGCAATGAGAGGAATTTCAATCTATAATTGAATTTCAATCTATAATTTCAATCTACCAGATTGAAAAAATAAATAGCTTGATAAACGAAATCTTCAGTAAAGCTGGAAATAAACAAACACCTTCATACTTTGGAAGAACTGGCTGCAGTCCCTCTGTTGGACGATTCACAGCAGTGCTCAACGACAGAAGACGCACATCCCTTTGTCCTAGCAATTCTACTTCCAAAACTACATCAGCTACACCAACAAGTACGTGTATCCACACTCCACGATGTTCCTGCGGCGTTCTTTGAAACTGGGGAAACAATTTGAAACAGGCTAAGTGTTCATGAATATACGTCTGTTAGATTTATTACAGAATATCCTCCCAGAGAATATCATTCAGTCTTTTAAAAGGATGAGACATGGAGAACAGTCTAAGTGACATTAAATGGGGCGGGGAGAGGAAAATTGCAGAAGGGAATGCATAGTTTAATGACATTTGAGTAAACATTTCTAGAAGGATACACCAGAAAATGTCCACAGGGGTTACAGAAAGGGGAAATTTCACTTTTTACTTTGTGGAATTTTGCCCACAAGCATGCATACATTGTTTTACAATAAGAAACTAACTTACTTAAAAATTAGAAAAACTAAACTCACACAGTAAGATAGTCCTCGTATACTGATATATTTTAACATTCTGAATTTAGAGAAGTGACTTGGCTTGTAAAAGATATAGGGTGAAAGAGCCCATTGGACATGATAATTTTAGGAGAATCCCTTGTTAAATAGGATTTAACTACTTAACTACACTATAAAGCTAAAGTGTAGTATTTCTCTAACATGCTGTGTTCCGCCACATCAGCAAAGCTTTACTGCCCAATTTACATTAGAGCTCTCTACTACTGTGAAAAGGTATCTGTCAGTTATTAACGGACAATAAATAGCCAAGAATTTATTTTACCACCTTACCTTAAAGTTGACATGACCATTCCCCCTTTTAAAGAATGTCATACTCTTCACATTTCTTTCATTTTGTCAAATGCACATCTTTTATCCAAAGCCAGGTTAGAAGGCAAAGCTGACTTTTCTTCTGTGCAAAGTATATCCAGACAAGTCGAGCAGCTGTCTTGTCGATTTCTGTGATGAGAAGCTAGTTCACTGCCCCTAGACGTGAAGGTCTGTTCCTAAGCTAGTCAGCCCGTGACACTGCACTTGTTAAGAAATACGAAGCGTTCAAGTGGTGGCTGTGGTTCTTCATATAGGCCTAGGAGAGCAGCATCTCTTTCAGAGAGCTATCTTCTCTTGCGTTTCCTGCTTGTAGCTGGAGCTCACTCCGCAAACCACCCCCTACTTCCAAACTTGGATTAATTCATTAATTTCTTTATCTTCCCTCCATTTGTCCACTTTTCCATTTCTTCTTTCCAAAATAGAGTTTAAAGCAGAGGAAATGGAAAATAGGAAAACTCTCTCCACTGATGACTCAACTCACCTCTTATAAGAAATCAATTACAAATTCTTTAGGCAATTAAAAATATGAAACATTATCTTGGCGGTATCCATCAGCTACGACTGGCTTGCAAAATTTTACTGGAGATCGAAGAGCTCAGAGAATGCTCCGTGTGGAGCTCGTTAAAAGGCCCACCGTCCTAACCCAAGGGAGAAACATCTCCGGGAAGGGGACTCTGAAATGGCCCTCTTTACCCCACACTCCTGCCCCCGGATGAGAACAGCAGTAACAAGCAGTGGGTTACAGGAGTGACACTTCTTTTTAAAGTTGCAGATATCTCATAAAGTAGTTTTAATTGTGGCCTTAAAAAGGACTTGGGGACTTATTTTTTTCTCCAGTGATTTGGGAAAATGAAAATATGTTTTTCTGTTTGGCAGAGGTTCAGAGTGTGAAATGAAGCGTAATTGCTTTGACATTTGAAATTGTATTTGCCTGGGAAGACACAGATGAGAGAGGAAAGGCCATCGAGCGTGCCCCATGTCAAAGAAACGCGTTCACCGAAGCCGAAACACCTCCCGATTCCACGTGAAGTTGGGGGCTGACAGCACGAGTGCCTCCTGGTCTGGAGCCCAGGAGAGAGGAGATGTGACAATCCTTTCACAATTCCCCGCAGGGTGGAAAAATATTGTTCAATTTTTACTATAAGGAAAGACCCTTCCCGCTACATTAAATGGGTAAATTTTTCACACCGTTAAAAAAATACTCCTAAAAGCCATGAGCACTTTTGTCATCACTCAGCAACTCTGAGTGCAGAGCAAGCTTATCTATTCACGTGGT
>NC_041226.1:79073609-79080635 GCF_002837175.3 Physeter macrocephalus
CGGAAACAAAGGAAGGGGGAGAACGCTCTCCCAGTGTCCCCAGTGGAAGCTGGTAGCTCTTTTCCTGTGGGTAGGACATTTATCAATGACATGGTTTGTTTCTGGTGTCATCAGGGTGAGGCCTCACCCAGCCCGTCGTGAGCCTTTCCTGACTCTGTCTGTCCGAGAGGGAGCTTTGCTTTGTGAGTTCCAAGAAAGGGACTTGCCAAAACTGTCTTGCAACACAACTCCTCTGTAAGTTTTCTTTGTGTGGTGTCTATGTATCAAACACCCGTGTGTGTTCTCCGGCCTCAGAATCAGGCTTAAAAGGATAGAAACCCATGTCCTCTGGGCAGCATCTCTTTGCTTAGAATGGTGGCCGCAGCATGGTGGCCTTCCAAGGTGGTGACACCCACAACAGAGCATCAGGGAGACCCATCTGGGCCTGCCAGGACCTGCGATGGACAAAAATTTCCCGGGAAATTCAGAATTTGTCACCTGGTTCCCGCGTGCAGAAGTTGGTGAGGTCGGTGATCACCGGAACCTGGGAAAATCATCCTGCCTCACGGTTTTCCACGGAGCAGACTTCGCCTCCCATAATTCAGGAAAACGCCTTTTGTTGCAACGGACGAGGCTGATTGTGTGGAGACTGCGTGTCCGACAAAGGCCTCACGTCTGAGCTGTGTGGGTCCCGGGCCACCCCCATTTCTGGAAGCGTCTCTGAGTACAGATGAATCACTGGGTGCCCGGGAGCAGGGCCGTCCACTCGCCTGGTCCAGGGGCCGAGCTAATCGGCTGAAACCTTTCACAGTAGCTGCACCAATTGCCCACATGATGCTGTCAATTGGCTTTTAAGACCCCACTTCAAAGAGGGAGCTCCTATGGGGATCATTGCAAGGGAGAGCCATGTGGGGACGGGGAGGGCTGCTGAGCTGCTGCCCAGATGATGAATATTAATAGAGCACCTACCACCCAGACGACAGTACGTGACGCTCACACTGGCTCCTGAAAGGAAAAACGAGGCACGAGTGTGTGTGTGTACGTGTGTGTGGTTATTTTCAGCAGCCTCGGAGAAGAAAATGATGAGCCAGGAGCTGGAGCCCCGGCTCCTCGCCTTCTCTGGGGAGCACTCGAACTTGAGGGCCAGTGTCTGCAGCCAGACCCCCTGTTCTAAGGGCCCCGCCCCTGAGAACTGAATTCCCACCTTGCTGTCCTGACTCACCCACCCCGTACAGAACAGGCTCACCCAGAACTCCTCTCTGTGCACAGAAAACCCTGTATCAGTCAGTTTGTGCTGCGTAATAAAAGGATTCTAAAAATCTCAGAGGCTTCTATGACCTCGTTTTTCTTGCTCACGGCCCACAGGGGCCTGAGAGGTTCTACTCCATCGTGGGTCAGCTGGGCCGGGTTCAGTCTCATCCACGTGGTCAGCATCCCTGATGGGCGGCTCCCTGAGTCACCCCTCCTCCTGGCAAAGTCAGGAGAGCAGGAGGGGTGAGTAGAAGCACGAGGTGCCCCTCGAGTCCTTGATGCAGAGCGGGACCAATACCGCCACCAAGGAGGCCCGCGCCCACTGAAGTGTGTGTGGGGGGTCCTGCATGGTCCCCAGGGATGCGTTTAGTCCAGGGAGGGAGTGAGGACTTGGGGGCAGGGATGGAATCAGCCTCATGACAGAGGGAGTAAAGGGGAGGGTGCCCTGGATAAGCGCGGGAACTTGACCTCCTGCAGACGCCTTCCTCACTAAGGCAACGCCAGCCCGCCGGCTGAGCCTCCCTAGAACCTAGATTCTGCCCTTCAAACCACTTACAGAACCACTGCTTTGGCCCTGGAACGCCTGTGTTGGCCCTATTACCTGAGTTCCTAACACCCTGAGATACGGGGCTGGTGAACTCACTCACGTGCAAGGCTCCTTGTGTGCACACGGGTGTGTCCCGGCTCCCTTGAGGGCGCACTTGACACCTGACGCTGTCCTGAGCAGTGCAGAGCCCATGCCGAAGTCCTCCTTACACCCGACACTCGACCCCGACACCCTGGACTCCCAGACACAAAAAGACATCTCTTCTCCTTTGGAGATGCAAACAGGAACATCGGAATTCAGCAGGAAGCCACCGTCACACCAGAAAATCTCGATTCTGTGTCCTCCCCAGTAATTTTGACAAGTAAGCACAGAAACCACCAAGAAAGTGGATAATGAGAGTGCATTTTCTTTTTTCTTTTTTTTCCTTTCCTCACAAAATCATCTACCTACTTGTTTGAACAAATAGGCCATAAGGACAGACAGAAATGGTCACATCTGACTTCATGAAAGTGATTAAGCCTTTAAAACTCTCCATAGAAAACCATCCCAGCCTTTTAGAATTGCCGTCTCCCAGTTGTAACGGGGTGGCAATGAATTTTGTGTCCAATTCCTGGAGGCCGCCAGCCCCTTGGTTTGAGGCCCCCTTGGGATTTTCTAGTGCCGTCAACAAGCGTCCTGGCGGAGGGGCAGCAGACCAGGCTGGTGGACGGGCACAGAATCTCCGTTTAATTAGAACAAGTCAGGAACGTCTCACGGAGGGAACAAGGCTCAGGTTCCCTAAAGCCCCCTCGCATCAGCCTCCTCCTCCCCGAGCATTCAGTTGCCGTCAACAGAGCCAGATGAGAATAGAAACCTCACAGAGACTCTGTCTTGTTTTGCTGGGACATTTCAGCATATTCTCATGGATCTTTCAAAGGATCACAATTACCTGATCCTTCTTAGGGGAAATTAAACTGTGGAAGGAAGGGCACCTCCTGCCTCAGCCCCCGGAGCCTGTCTTTCCGAATCACATGGGCAATGGTTAAACCATAAACACACTCCAGGGAACCTTCCCAGGAGCAGCTGTGCCCTGTGCAGTGTGGAAGGGATGACATAGGCCCCGGGCTTCCCCAGCGCCCCCTGTCCCTCTGGAGGGGTCTTCTCAATGTATTCCTAGTTGCAAATACAGGAGAAGGCGGGCCGCCCCACTCAGGGTTATTTCCCAGTCCTGGAGGTGGAAGGGAGCAGAGATACTGAAACAGTAGCCAAGGACTTGTGGGTCCCCTGAAGTGGCCACCAATCCTGGTGAGGGTTGACCCTCCCAAATATGGAGGGTGATCTCACTTTGAATGGCTCCTGGGGTCACAGGGGTCTTTCTTGGGTAGACAACCGACTTCCTAAAAAGAGAAGGAGGATTGTTTGCACAGAGGGAAGTTGTAGTCTTAATGCTGTACCCTGTCTGTCTCCCTGGGAAGTCCAAGGAATCGGGCAGTCCTCACCTGAGCCAGAAAATGTCAGACCTAATGCAAAGAGATGGATGGTTGGGCCTCAGCACGTGGTTTGCTGGGCGCTCTCTGGACCATCTCTTTGCCTCTCTGTAAAGGTGACACAGAGGCCACCATCGACCTGGTTCAGTTGTTGTAAAGCTTAAATGGGATGGTGTAGACAAAACACATATTACGTACCTGTCACGTAGTAGGAACTCAGTAATGCTAGCCATGGAGTACACTGTGAATCTGAGAGCTTCCCTTCCCAACACGAAGGCTGAGTTATTCACAATCATCACTCAAGACAGAGCGGAAGGAAATCTAGGCTACTTGTTGAGACTAACCAAGTCTGCTCACAAGGAAAATCACAACTTGTCCTCAGTCAACAACTCCGTAAATATTATTTCCGCAGAGGGTTAAAGTTTGGGTTTGAGGAGTGAATGGTAGTTTTGCTCATTCCGGTGGCTTTTAAAAAACAGGATGGGGAAGCAGGCTTCATTCAGCCAGATGCTTCTCAAGGCCAAACATACCAAGAAGGGCCGAGGAGCCTCCCCTGAAGTCCATTCTTCAGAGAACAGACTACCAGATAGCCCTCCTGGTAGCATTTTCCAGGCGAGAGTCCCAAGCTTTCCTGGACCTCGTTCTCACCCTCCTCAAGGAATCAGGATGGAATTACCTCTTCTTTTCTGGACACTGGCCATCCCCAGTGCCAGCTATAAATAGAAGCAGCCTGTCTGAGGGAAGGGCCCTCTCCTTAAAAACTAAAGCACCCCAAATCATAGACCTCTTTTCTAAAACAATAAAAAAATATAGGCAAGGTCTCGATGGAACACCCCCCCCCGCCGCCCCGCCACTGAAAAAATAGGATGTTTAACTTCAACGAACAAGAATAACTCTGGTCTCAAGCGGTCACAACATAGAACTTTTATATTTTTTATTTTTCAACTTTCAATCTGGCCTCTGTGGGTGTGTTGCCTGCAATGCAACCCCGGGGTCAAATCAAAACTCTTGACCTTTCACTTAAAGGCAAATGAAAGGCAATTGCTATGCTGTCAAATTGAAAATAATAAATGGAACCATTATTTGGAGGGTTTCCAGTTCTGATGAGCAGCAAGATTGTTTCGGAAAATCTATAGCAGAGACCAGTATAATTGTAACTTAAACTTGTGTGGTGTTCAATACAAACTCGTCTCCAAAACTAGTGTGGTTTTCCAGCAATAACCTGCCTCCGATACAGGACTGCCCGCAAGTGAATGCATGTATCAGATCTGTTTCCTGTCCAGTGTATTTTTTAAAAATACACTTGCCAACATTTGAAAGCAGCATAAAGTCCTTCGCAACAGTAAAAACAAAATCATCCATGTCGCTGGACCAAAACTTTGACATTTTAAAAATCATTACAGTGAAAAATAAACTCAACCTATAACATGAGCTACTGTTAGAAATCTTGTGCGAAAGACGCGTCAAATAGAGAATGCTAAAGACCACTTGCTAAAATGAAATCGTTTTCCTTGGGCATCAGTATGGCTTGAATTGTATCCCCCCAAAATTATACGTTGAAGCCCTAACCCCCGGTAGCTCAGAATGCACCCTTATTTGGAAACGGGGCTGTCGCAGATGTAATTAGTTGACATGAGGTCACCCTGCAGTAGGGTGGCCCTAATCCAAGGGCTGGAACCTTTACAAGAACAGAAGAACATCATGGGACAACGGAGGCACGTATCCGAGTGAGGCACCTACAGGCGAAGGGCGGGCAGCCAGCCCCACAAGTGCGACGAGAGGTCAAGAAGGATTCCTCCAGAAGAGTCCCGGATGGAGCACAGCCCTGCTGACACCAACACCTTGATTTCAGACCTCTGGCCTCCAGACGGTGAGAATGTGAATTCCTGCTGTTTTAAGGTGCCCAATTGCTGTGCTGTGTCCCAGCAGCCCCAGGAAACCAACACAGGTATATACATGGCATCAACATCATGGAAGGCTTGGGACTCCAGGCTCTAGACATGAACTGGCTCTTAGGCATACTTTCCTGGCGGCGCCCTGGGCGCTCTTGGGCTGGGGTGGTTGCAGGGGGGAGGTGCGTCTGCTTCTGCCATCCCTTCAGTATTTCCTTCTACAGCATCCTCTGCCCTCTGAGCATCCTGGCTGCCTTCCCTCTGGGCTTTGACACAGCGGGCTGGCGCAGGTGACATTTCCGGCTCTGCAGATCTGCCCATCTTCTGAGCAGTCTGAGTCCCAGCGGATCTGGATTTCCCTTGGTTGGCCCTGAGCTACCCAGGGAGCGTGGTCTCCGCCATTCTCGTTTCCATGTCCCCAAACGGTCACCGTGATGCAGACCGTCCTTCCTCTGCCCTCCTCCCCCTCCCACCAACACACACGTGGGGCAACACGGTTGCATCCTACAGATGTGCTTCTGCCCCCCAGGAGCATCTCCAGGGAGGAGCACCTCCAGGGAGAGCAGCTCAGTGAGAGTGAACAGCTCTGTCCCCCATCACCCCCCCCACTCCCCTTGGTGCTACTTCAAAAGGCGTATTGCATTTGTTTGTTTCTACTGGCACGTCACGTGTTCAGGCTGGACACGTTCATACATGAGATACATTTCGACTCTACCATTTTCTCAACCAAACAGGACCAGGCTGAAGTCAACTTTGGCCCATCCATGCCTAATCTTAACCAAATCCCAGCCACGAAACAGGTGGTAAGTATATAAGCAAAAACAACTTGTTAAAGGATATTCCAAAAGTATAAAGTGTGCACACATGCGTGCGCGCACACACACACACACACACACACTCTGCTGAAGATGATTTAAAACTGGGGGTACAGGGCTTCCCTGGCGGCGCAGCGGCTGAGAGCCCGCCTGCCGATGCAGGGGACGCGGGTTCGTGCCCCGGTCCGGTAGGATCCCACATGCCGTGGAGCGGCTGGGCCCGTGAGCCATGGCCGCTGAGCCTGCGCGTCCGGGGCCTGTGCTCCGCAACGGGAGAGGCCACGGCGGTGAGAGGCCCGCGTACCGCAAAAAAAACGAAACAAAACAAAACAAAACTGGGGTACAGAGAGACACTTAAAAATTATTAGTACAAGGTGAACTTAGTGGAAAATCTGTAATAAATTCTATACTTAATTTCCTATAGAACCTGAGTATCAAATCTGTGCCCCCTTCCTTGTGCACCTGTACAGAATTGGAGGTGACTCAGCTCCAGCTGCTGTAACAAAAAGGACCACAGTCTCAGCAGCTTAAATGACAGACGTTGATTTCTCAGGTTTGGAGGCTGGAAGTGCGAGGCCAGGGCCGGCACAGTGGGTTCTGGTGAGGGCTCTCCTCCCGGCCTGCAGGCGACCACCTTCTTCCTGTGCTCACAGGCCTCTCCCTGGGCTCAGTGTGCACACAGAGAGTGCTCTCTCTTCCTCTTATAAGGCACCAATCCCGTCGGATCAGGCCCCACCTTGATCTCATTTAATCCTAATACCTTCTTACAGGCCCATGTCCAGCACAATCTCATTGGGGTAGGGGCTTTGGCCTAGGAATATGAGCAGGGACACAGCTCAGCCCTCAGCAGGGGATACCCAGTGTTTTGTGGCCTTTTACTTTTTTTACTTTTTTTTTTTAATTTTATTTTTTTTTGTGGTACGCGGGCCTCTCACTGTTGTGGCCTCTCCCGTTGCGGGGCACAGGCTCCGGACGCGCAGGCTCAGCGGCCATGGCTCACGGGCCCAGCCGCTCCGCGGCACGTGGGATCTTCCCGGACCGGGGCACGAACCCGCGTCCCCTGCATCGGCAGGCGG